>NC_044554.1:154546240-154728740 GCF_007565055.1 Rhinopithecus roxellana | reverse complement strand
TGCAAAGTGTACAACAAAAGTAGGATGTGTTTTTGGAAAGTAAGGTTATAAATAAGGCATGAGAATGGCTTTTGTAAAAGGGAAAATAATTTTGTCTAGTTTAGAGGTTATTGAAGTGTTGTTTCAAATTATTTTAGAATTGTGAAATGTGCTACACATGGTGGCACCCAATTGTAGTCCCAGCTACTAAAGAGAATGAAGCAGGAGGATTGCTTGAGTCCAAGCGTTTGAGGCTTCAGTGAGCTATAATTGTGCTTCTGCACTCCAGTCTGGGCAACAGAGCAAGATCCAAGTTCTAAAATAATAATAGTAATAAAAATTGTGAAATGTGAAATACAAAATGGCCTCGCTCTGGTTCAGAGCCCTAAAATGGAGTTGGAAAGCCATGCTAAGAAGGACTACCTGCATGACCTACAACCTTGCAAAAACGAAAACAAAAACCACAACCACCCAGGAATTTGCCTTGCCTGGAACCTTTGGACGGGGCCAAACTGCCACTTTCCAGGACCATAACATCCTGGAAAACAACTGAATTCCTCCAGCACTGCAACTCCTAAACAGCAACAAACCAATGAACTATGGAGTTGTTTATAGTAAGCCAGCCATTTCCATTAATGATAATTCTTTCAAAACAACTTGTATAATCACCTTCAGTGTCCTTTAAAAAATTCCTACTTTACTTCAGTACTTTGGAATACAATTTGGCTTCTAACCTAATCTGTTTCTCCCAAGTCTGGAATTCCTAAGATGCCAATAAACATCTCGTCTTACTGCTTTGCAGTCTGGTATTCTGCCTCTTCTTGGTTGACAGAATCCAAGGATATATTGTCATGGGTGAGCAATGACTATCTGGGCCAGTGGTGCAGGAATAAAACAATTTACCAAGACATTTGTAGGTAAAGAAGGCAGATTTATTAAAGAAAGTATGAAAATACGTTGCAAGGTTGCAATGGGCAGCCAGCAAAAGAGTTGACTGCAAAGAAACAAAGGCTAGCTGGAGACTCTATAGGATAGTTCTTGGGCTGCACAGTGCTACTTTGCGTATTGATAATGCCAAGGTTGCCTTGAGCTAACCTGCAGGTGTTTGGAGATAGTAAGGTGCAGGAGGGCTGCGTATCCCGGAACATGAATAAAGGCCAACTTACAGCTTCTCTGCTTCCTTTTTGCTTTCCCTCAGTCCTGCCAGCCTGACTCATTTTCCTTAATTAGGACTCCACATTTCACCTCTGATAGAGCAACAATGACAAATTTTTGGCATGTGGATTGAAGGTCTTATTTTCCAACTGCTTCCTGTTGGCCAGAGATGTAGAGTTGACCCTACCTAGGATTGTTAGTCAGGAGGTTACATGGGCCTAAATCCCTGAATTGGAAATTACACCGGGCAGGGTTGCTGTGGGACCATTGGGAAACCACATTTGCAGCCTAAAATTTTGCCTAGCTATATCCAAACGAGAGTGATGGAGTGTTTTTTTTTTTTTTTTTTTTTAAGTTCAGGGGTACATGTGCAGGCTTATTACATAGGTAAACTTGTGTCATGGGAATTTGTTGTATAGATTATTTATCACCCAGGTGCTAAGCCTAGTACCCATTTGTTATTTTTCCTGATCTTCTCCCTCCTCCCACCCTCCTCTCTCCAACAGGCCCCAGTGTGTGTTGTTCCCTTCTATGTGTCCATGTGTTCTCATCATTTAGCTCCCACTTATAAGTGAGAGCATGCAATATTTGGTTTTCTGTTCCTGTGTTAGTTTGCTAAGGATAATGGCCTCCAGCTCCATCCATGTCCCTGCAAAGGACATGGTCTCTTTTTTATGGATGCATAGTGTTTTGTGGCAGATATGTGCCACATTTTCTTTATCCAGCCTACCACTGATGGGCCTTTAGGTTGATTTCATGTCTTTGCTATTGTGAATAGTGCTGTAATGAACATACATGTGCATGTGTCTTTATAATAGAATGATTTCTATTCCTTTGGGTATATACCCAGTAATAGGAATGCTGGGTTGAGTAATTGTTCTGTCTTTAGGTCTTTGAGGAATCACCATGAGGAATGGTGATTTTTTTTTTTGAGATGGAGTCTTGCTCTGTTGCCCAGGCTGGAGTGGAGTGCAGTGGCACCATCTCAGCTCACTGCAACCTTCGCCTCCCGGGTTCAAGCGATTCTCCTGCCTTAGCCTCTGGAGTAGCTGGGACTGCAGGTGTGCACCACCATGCCCAGCTAATGTTTTATCTTTAGTAGAGATGGGGTTTCACCATGTTGGCCAGGCTGGTCACTGGTGTGCCACCACGCCTGGCTAATTTTTGTATTTTTAGTAGAGACGGGGTTTCACCATATTGGCCAGGCTGGTCTCGAACTCCTGACCTCATGATCCGCCCGCCTCGGCCTCCCAAAGTGCTGAGATTACAGGCAAGAGCCACCGCGCCTGGCCACGAGCCACATTTTATACCTCTGTGTTGCCTCGTCATTGAGATGTAGGATGCCCTTGAAAGGGGAGCGTGACCTTGGTGGGGAGGCATCCCTCTTCCTCTTCAGGCATGGGCAATCTGTAGAAATGGGAAGTGAGTGCAAACTGTTGGCTGTTGGGAGAGTAAGCACTTGCATGCTAAAGTGGGAGTGGGGTGGGGTTAGATAGGGTGGGGCAACATAGCATCCACTACTGCTTCGAAGTCGTGTTCCAACTGGACCATTTCTGTATACATGCAATAACTTTGTATTGAAAACCGCTATGTGTTATGCATTGTGTTAGAAGCTTAGCATACAACACGTAGAATAATCTGTATCCTCAAGAAGCTTCAAGACTTGTGGGCAGCGAGGCAAGGAAACGTTTGCACTAGTGTGCTGGCTATTCTGGGTATTGAAGCACAGGGGAGGGGCACCTGACCACCTCTGGGAGCCTACGGTAGGTTTCTGACTCAGGCACTGAGGTGGCTGTTAGATGAAAAGATGCTGAGGGTAATATGTTTGTAAGGGTGTAGATGGTGTGGTCCCCATGGGACATCTAAGTGGATACACCCAGGGCTTGAGGGAGTTCTGGGATGGTGTCATCAGAATATTGATGATATTTGAAGCCATGAAAATGGATGAGATCACAGAAGAGTGCATAGAAGGCCTAGGCCAGAACTGTGAGAAACACTGATATTTAAAGGATGGAGGCCAAGACTTATAAGGGAGACTAGGAAGGAGCAGCCACTGAAGTAGTTAGGTGGAGAACCTGGAAGAGAGGAACCATGAAATCCAATGTTGAGGATCTTTCAAGAAAAAGTGTCCCAAAAAGTCAAAGGCCAAACAAATCAAAGAAAGGACTAGAGAGGATCTGGTAGATCTGATAACAATGAAGTAATGATGGTCCTTGCAAGAGCTCTTTTGGTGGCATCAGGTGTTATGGACTGAATTGTATTTCTCCCAAATTCATTTGTTGAAGTCCCAACCCCCAAGGTGTATTTGGAGCTATGGCCTTTAAAGAGGTAATTAAGGTTAAATGAGGTGATGAGAGTGCAGCCCTAATTAATAGAAATGTTTTTTTTTTTTTTTTTTTTTTTTTTAGATAAAGAGTCTTACCTGTCACCCAGGCTGGAGTGCAATGGAACAATCTTGACTCATTGCAACCTCCAACTCCTGGGTTCAAGCAATTCTCCTGCCTCAGCCTCCCGACTAGCTGAGATTACAGGTGCCCACCACCACGCCTGGCTAATTTTTATGTTTTCTGTAGAGACGGGGTTTCACCATATTGGTCAGGCTGGTTTTGATCTCCTGACCTCAAGTGATCCACCCACCTTGGCCTCCCAAAGTGCTGGGATTACAGGCATGAGCCAATGTGCCTGGCCAAGACAGGACTGCCTTTAAAGGGAGAGAGGCCAGGCATGGTGGCTCACGCCTGTAATACCAGCACTTTGGGAGGCTGAGGCGGATGGATCACGAGGTCAGGAATTTGAGACCAGCCTGACCAACGTGGTGAAATCCCGTCTCTACTAAAAATACAAAAATTAGCCAGGCGTGGTGGTGCACGCCTGTAATCCCAGCTACTCAGGAGGCTGAGGCAGGAGAATTGCTTGAACCTGGGAGGTGGAGATTGCAGTGAGCCGAGATCACGCCACTGCATTCCAGCCTGGGTGACAGAGGGAGACTCCGCCTCAAAAAAAATAGAGAAAAGCATGGAATTGTGAGCATGTGGAACAAAGGGCCACTTTATAACAAGCTCACTAGAGATAAGTAACCCACTCACGAGATAATAGCACTAAGTCATTTGTTAGGACAGAGCTCTCATGGCATAATCATTTATTTAAGGCCCCACCTCTTAATATTTTTGCACTAGGAATTAAGTTTCCAACATATGAATTCTGGGAGACATAATCAAACCACAGCATTGACTCATTTGGTAGTATATGTAACAATTAAAATACGCAATTGCCTTATTATGAAACTATCCTATTGAAATACTTGCACATGTACACGAGATATTTACCCAAGATTTTCTTTTCAGTCTTACTTGTAGGAATGAGAAATAGGAGACAAATGAATTGTGATAAATAGATTAATGGTTAAATGAATCATGGCACATTCAAACTGAGGGATTTTGTAGCTGCCTGAAGCTTGTTGTGAGCAGTAAGATTACCAACATAGAGTGAAATGGGGTCACAGAACAGCGTTCCTGGTGTTTATCTGTTATATGTGAAACTAACAATTCAAAACCTTTCCTGTTCATCTGTGTTTACTGATGCATTTTGATCAGGATCTGGAGTGCTGTATCAAAGCATCATAAGTAGACTCTTCTTTCACTTTTTATTCTTGAATGGCTCAGAATTGTGAACTCTTTATGCGCATGTATTTTACAATTTTAAAAGTTTTTAAATACTGTTGGCAAGATCACAATAGAAAGGAAGAGATTCAAGACGTGAGTGACATGGGATAAAGGAGGAAGCTCCCCAAGGATCAGATGATGGTGACAGCAGTACCAGTAGCAGCAGGAGCAGGTAACATTCATTTAGAGTTGAGATGTGCCACACCCTGTTCTAAATGCTTTATGCATATCAAGTCCCCTTATTCTCATGAGGAGTCTAGGAGGTAGATATGATCAGTAAAGGACATGGAGGCACAGAGAGGTGGAGCAACTCCACAGCTAGCAAGCTGGGATTCAAAGCCAGGCAGTCTGGATGCAGGGCCAGTGCTCCAGCTACTGCCCCCTACTGCTGGCTGATGGTGGGGTCCAGAGCACAGGTGATGGACTGGCCTGAGAGGAGGAGGGAAAGCTCATTAAACTTCTGGATCAGTTTGTTGCTGCATTAACACTTTCCCACAAAAGTAAAAGGTCAAAACCACCACCACTGATTACCTCATGGTGGTGTAGGTCAGAAGCTTGAGCAGGCTCAACTGGGCTCTCAACCTTGCATCTCACAAGCCCCAACCCAAGGTATCAGCAGAGGTGGGCTTCCATCTGGAGGCTCTGGGGAAGAATATGCATCCAGAATCATTGAGGGTGGCAGAATTCAGTTACTTTCGGCTGTAGGACTGACAGCTCCATTTCTTTGCTGGCTGTTAGTGAGGAACATTTGATGAGAGTCTGCTGCATCCCTCACCATCTGGCCCCTTCAACTTTAAAGCCAGTGATGATGTGTGGAATCTTTCACAGGCTTGGACTCTCTTACTTCCTCTTTGATTATTAGCCATAGACAACTCTGGAGTTCCATACGGCTCTCATGATTTGATTAGGAACACCCAGATGGTCTCCCTCTCCTTGTACTGGTAACATAATCCAGTCACAGGAGTAAAATGCATCCTATTAACAGTACTGAAGATTAGGGGGAGAGATCATGGGCCATTTTAGAATTTTGCCTAACATGCACACCACGATGGTGAGATGGTAGGCTGCATTAGTGAGGGGAGGTCTGAGGGCTGATATTGTCTTCCTGGATAGGAGTAGAAAATGCAGAACCTGAAGGAAATGCCTGAGAATGAAGAAGGTTTAAATAGATGACTAACAAGCTTTTGGTTTGCTAGTCAGCATTTTGGGGTCAGTTCTCAAATATTTGAGTTTAGAGATGATGAATTTGTGGGGTCATCAATCCACATGGGTATGTGTTTTCCCCGTGCAGTCTGTATTTACAATATGCAGAAGTGAAAGATTTTAATTGAAGTTTCTTTTGGGAGAGCTGGACAAAAGGATCACAGGTCAGGGGAGATGACAGGCTGAAGTGATGTTCCCCAGAATCTAGGCCAGAAACAGACAAGACAGAGAAAACCAGTGAGAGAGAAGGGATAGCAATTCACTTGCAAGGGCTGCAGGGGTGGACAGCTGGATTCCAGTTAAAGCAGGAAGTGGAAGGCGGCTTCGGTAAGAGGATAGAGATCTAGAGCACAGGTTCTCCAAGTGGGGTTCCTGAACCAACAGTGTCAGCATCACTTGTTAGCAAGGTAGATTCCCAGATTCACCCCAGACCTAGGAAATGGGAAATTCTGGTAGTTTTTGAGTGGAGCACAGGAATCTGCATCTTTAGTTGATCTGGATGCCTCGAAGGCTTGAGAATTATCGATGCGGCATCTCTCGTGTTGTGTAAGAATGCTTTTATCATGAATGGGATTGCGGAGGGACAGTAGCCAGTTCCTGGAAGAAGAGGACCGGCTGTATCTGGGTGGGAAATGCTGAGCATATGGCAGAGGACAGATGGCCTGTGTTCTGCATGACAAGGGTTAAGTGTAAGGCAAGGCCGAATCCACTGGCCTTACAGTTTTCAGAAATAATAAGTCCTGGCCATCCCATTCTTGATTGTGTGAAAACCCATTCAGGTTGTATTCCAAGGTCAAGAATAGTAGCACTGACTGCTGAGAGCTGGAGAAGTGTCAGTCTGGGCCTGGCTTGGCTGCTCCTTAAAAAGGAGGGAATCCAAACCCCAGGAAAAGCAGCAAAAAATGGGAGTGAGTTTCTGGACCCTGACTGAGTGCCTAAAGCATCAAGAGTCCAGTGTTGGCCACAGAGAAACACACTTGCCTATGAGCAAGATCCAGCTTCATAGACTGACACACCCAGGCCTCCTAAGATGCTTCCACTGTGGCCTAGTCTCAGCTACAAGGGCACGGGTGGGCTGTGGTCAGGCAACAGGAAGAGAATGAAAGCGAGAGAGATTTTGGGATGTGGGTACCTGACCCAGTATGGAAATCCCTGTATGTTCCTAAACTTTTTCTTAGTCACTCTGTGAAAATGGTAGGACTTTGGTAGTAGAAAGCAAGTGAAGTAGAATGCAGCCATACAAGGTTTTTCATTGTTTTCAGAACTCCCTAGCCCCCAATCAACAAATCACGTCAGGTAAATATAAATGTACCATTCTGATATGGCAGTAAAGCCAAATATACTCGATATATAAAAACAGTGGGCCCACCCTATCAGCAAGTTCTACATTCGTGAATTCATCAAACTACAGATAGAAAATATTCAAAAAAATAAATGGATAGTTCTGTTTCTATGGAACATGCACAGACTCTCTCTTGCCATTATTCCCTAAACAATACATTATAACAACTGTTTACATTGTATTAGGTGTTATAAGTAATCTACAGATGAATTACAGTATATGGGAAGATGTATGTAGGCAACAGGCAAATAGCACGCCATTTAATGTAAGGGACTTGGGCATCCACAGATTTTGGTATCTGTGAGGGATTGAGGGAGTTGGTCCTGGATCCAACCCCCCTTAGCTACTGACCACTGTAAGGTTCATACTTCTAAGTTTAAAATGTAACTATGTGTGAGCGCATGTGGATAGCATTTGTGTAAGAAAAGCCCTGTACTTACCTGTGATATATAAAATATTCACAAGAAACTAGTACCACTGGTAGACATTGGGGGAAGTAAGTGGAGTAGAAAGGAAGAAAGAAGAGTTTTCATGATTAAATTTTATGTATCTTTTAAATTTATATTATGAATTATTTGTACTTATGTATTATTCATAAATAAATATATTCCATTTAAAAAATAAATAATGAGATTTTATTATTCTTAACAACAGAGAAGACTCCAGCCTGATATCTGTGGGACCTGAGTCCGCACTGTGGAGGGCACAAGCTGTGGGAGGGCATGGAAGACACACCTCAGAGACTCCCCCAGTCCTGCCATCCTGCGGGAGACATTTCAAAGGAATCGTAAACTCATGTGACCAGCAGGGAGGACAACACCAAAGAAACTTTCCTACCTAAAATCAGCGGCTGTCCAGAGCTAGCACTTGGAAGGAGACACTCCCTCTCCTGGGGTCACATCTTCACTGGAAGGCGGGTGGGAGCTCACTGCTGTGACCCACGTATCCTCCTCTCTCGGCATCTCTATCCTGCTACTTTCTCTGACTGCATCTTCCTCTGTTCCTTGGTCAGTGTTTGAGAAGAGAATGTTGAACAAGTCACATCCTTGTCACTCTGAGTCAGAACTCTCATTTGACTTGGAAGATTTGTGCTTACGTTTTTTCTTCTTTTTCTTTTCTTTTTTTCTTTTCTTATGCTTTTCTTTCTTCTTCTTTTTCTTGTGTTTCTCTTTACCTTCAAAGGAACTGGAGCTGCTCCCATCTTCATCTGAGGTAGAATCCTCTAGTAACTGTTTTAACTGCTGTATCCTAAACATTCAAAATTGATCAAAGAACAGTGAGTTTTAGCTTTAACTTATACAAAATATGTCATTCAAAAGCAGTATAGGAGGAAGATGAATAACCATGTCACAAAGACAGCATTTTTCTTTTTACCTGTTTTCTCCATTCTTCTCCACCTGAATGCCTACTTTACGTGACTGTAACCAGTGTACAAGCCATTTTGTATTTTTATTGTCCTAGACATTTCTCGTGTCTCCACAGTTCTTACAATTGTAATTTTTTTTTTTTGAGACGGAGTCTTGCTCTGTCGCCTGGGCTGGAGTGCACTGGTGCGATCTTGGCTCACTGCAAGCTCCGCCTCCCGGGTTCACGCCATTCTCCCGTCTCAGCCTCCCGAGTAGCTGGGACTACAGGCGCCCGCCACGTCACCCGGCTAGTTTTTTTGCATTTTTTAGTAGAGACGGGGTTTCACCGTGTGAGCCAGGATGGTCTCGATCTCCTGACCTCGTGATCCGCCCGCCTTGGCCTCCCAAAGTGCTGGGATTACAGGCTTGAGCCACTGCGCCCGGCCTACAATTGTAATTTCTAACAGACGCATGCTTTACTAAACCATTCCCCTACTGCTCAATTTTTTAATCTACATCTTTAACAGTTATCATGCCACCAATTTGAAAAAATCCTCCAATTTTTTCCACCTTTCTCTAATCATGTCTAATTTTATTTTTATTTATTTATTTATTTATTTTAAGAGATAGGCTCTTCCTCTGTCACCTAGGCTGGAGTGCAGTGGTACAATCATGGCTCACTGCCACCTCAACCTCCTGGGGTCAAGTAGATCCTCCCACTTCATCCTCCTGAGTGGCTGGAACTACAGGTGCATGCTGCCATACCTGGCTAATTTTTATTTTTAAATTTTTTTGTAAAGATGGGGTTTTTGCCATATGGCCCAGGCTGGTCTCAAACGCCTGGACTTCAGCGATCCACTGGCCTCGACCTCCCAAAGTGTTAGGATTACAGATGTGAGCCACTGAGCCTGGCCTAAGTATAATTTTTAACAAAAGCTCAGATCCCTAAAGACTTTGGAGAAGATAAACTGAATCATATGAAAGTATCAATTGTACTGTACAAGTAGACAGCACATGGGTTGCCAACATCAACTGCAGTGGCCAGAGAGCTGGATCAAGCCCATGGCTTTAAGCTAACCCAAGGAGAAGGCTGGCCTGCTTATTCCCAACACTGGCCTTTTCAGCCATGACTCCTGCACTCCACATATTTTCACAATTGAAGTACCATGTGTACTGCACCATTCCTCTAACACTAGAGTGGTTTTCTCCAACTTTATATAATTTTAAAACTTTAAGAGGATATTGTTATCACCAGGATGACCTCACCTTACGTCCTTTTCGTGTCGTTTATTGTCTCGTATGATGTCATACATGGGATCTTCATGTGCCTTAAGCGTCAGAGAAGGTTAAGGTTTGGTTAGGCTTCATGGACCACAAGTTAAATACAATGAAATGCTTATGTTATGAAAACCAGCTTATTTTTTTTCTGTTTGATGTAGCTGCATGTTCAACATGTTCTAGGTCACATCACTGAAAACTCATTTAAGCTAAAAAAAGGATTTTCCAATTAGAAAAATACAGGAAATGGCTACTCTCAGCACACTGTCTTTGGGGTAGCCCTGCTCTGCAGGAGCAGTCACAGAGCTGTAACACTGCCACCTCAAAACCAAACAAAAGAAAAATACAGGAAGTAACTGTCATCTAAAGAAAAAATATACGGACATTTTCATCTTACAATTTAAAGACATGTACTCTTTAAAGACTGGGAAATTAAATCCCTGATTTTAGTTATGAAACATGACTTTTTACATAGTAAATTTTAAAAAGGGGGGTTGAATAGATAACAATGTCTGTTTCAGAAAAAAAAAAAATCACTCTTCCAAGTTATAAGCAAAGACCACTTTAATAAGAATTCCTTTTTTTGTTGAAGAGCTAATTTGTCATACAAACGTAATTTAATAAGCATGTAGTTAGCATCACACACTTTGGTCAAAGGGCTTCAGGGAATGTATTTTATGTGAATGTTCAGTTCACTGGTGACTTTCTGCTTCACTGATTTTCACTATTTCTGATAAATGTAAATTGACACTCTGGGACTTTACTTACCACTCTGAACTGCTCTAACTTTTGGTTGCCTTTGATAAAGAAAGGGCATTCTTTGTCGCCCGTTCGGTGACCATACCGTTTGCAACGCCAGCCTAAAAACAAAAAGAAATATTTCTGTAAGATAACCCAGTTTCACCTACTCGATAAAGAATCAGCAGAATATATTCAAGTTTTTCTTCATTGAACTCCAATTCTAAAACAAAATATAATTATGGACAAGCCATGTAAGATCCCAGAAACAGAGGTAAACTAATTGCTTTCCCAAGCATTCTTTAGTCTTATACCTTTAGGAATAATATTCTATCACCAAGTATTTGTGAAACAATCCAATGGAAAATTACTTCAAAAGGTAAGTTTTTTTTTTTTTTTTTGAGATAGAGTCCTGCTCTGTCACTCAGGCTGGAGTCCAGTGGCGTGATCTCGGCTCACTGCAACCTCTGCCTCCTGGGTTCAAGATATTCTTCTGTCTCAGCCTCCTGGGTAGCTGGGATTTCAAGTGGGCACCACCACACCTAGCTAATTTTTGTATTTTTAGTAGAGACGGGGTTTTGTCATGTAGCCCAGGCTGGTCTTGAACTCCTAACCTCAGGTGATCCACCCACCTCGGCCTCCCAAAGTGCTGGGATTACAGGCGTGACCAACCACGCCCGGCCCAAAAGGTACATTTTTTAAAAAGTGTGTCTCAGTATATTTTTCAGAGTAAATGTTTTCATAAAGTATCTCTGCTTCTCATTTACTATTTTAGACACTATAAAAGCTTATTTCTCAGGTTGAGTCTGTTCAAAGCTGTCACTTATTATAAGTAAACAAAATCACAAGTTCTCTTAGAATACTAATGTTGACTGGGCACAGTGGCTCATACCTGTAATCCTAGCACTTTGGGAGGCAGTGGCAGGCAGACTGCTTGAGGCCAGGACTTCGAGACTAGCTTAGGCAACATGGTGAAACCCTATCTCTACAAAAATACAAAAAAATTAGCTGAGCCTGGTGGCGCACACCTGTAGTCCCGGCTATCTCGGAGGCTGAGGTGAGATCACCTGATTCTGGGAGGCTGAGGCTGCAGAAAGCTGTGATGGCACCACTGTACTCCAGCCCGGGTGACAGAGTGAGACCCTGTTTCCCTGACCCTGGTAGAAGGTTGTTTAATGTATGGAAAAGGTAAAACAGAGGGTCTCTGGCCAGGGAGACCAGGGAGACATCAGGTAGGTCTGAAGGAAGCTGCTACAGTGCCACAAAGGGTCACATGAATGAATGAAAAGCAGATGGACCCATTTCCAGACTCCTTCCACTCGGCTCCCAGAACACTCATAGCATGGCTTTCCCTCCACGTGGGAGCCTTCTCTGGGAAAATATAACCCACCCAAAGAAGAAAAACTGATAGATAATGAATTCTGAGGCATGTTGTCTGTGCTCTTAACAAATGAAGGCAATGAAGCATTCCCATCAAAATTCTTAAGGAAACTGATTTTTAAATTAGAATTCAATATCCTGGTAAAGTTAAAAATCTGTCAAAGACAATTCCAGAAAAGTAAAGGTCTTGACATTTTTATCTCCTATAAACCCATTTTGAAGGTAACTGCCATAGGATTTGTTATACCATAAGGAGAGAGTATAATAATAAAGAAGACTCAAGACACAGGAAAATGGGTGATCCAGCATAGGAGAGAGGCTAAGGGAACTTGCAGAAAGATGGTGTCTTAGTCAGCTTGGGCTGACATAACAAAATGCCGTATACTGAGTGGCCTAAACAACAGAAGAAACTGGTTTTCTCATTCATTCTGTAGGTTAGAAATCTGAGATCAGGGTCCCAGCAAGGTGGGTTTGTGGTGAGAGCTTTCTTCCTGGCTTAAGATGACAGCCCCTTTCTTTGTCTTCACATGGCACGGGGGTAGGGGGTGGGGTGGATGCTTCCTCATCTAGAAGATGGAGAACATGCCTTGGCTATAAGAGGGCTGTGATGAGAACAAGTGAAATAAAAGAAGTAAACACCCTTTGCGGCATGTAAGTTGCATGGATTAGGGAAACTCTCCCCCACTCACACTGCATCACTTTGACTTCTTTCCCCAGTGGCATCCAAAGTCCTTTAGTTGGTGCATGAGCCAGAAATTCCCTGGCGTGTTCATTGCCTGGTACATCTGGTATGCAATCTTCTGGCTTAGTCTCATCTTCCTAAAAAAGGGAACAGGTATAAACAGCATGGCAAGACAGTGCTGGGATTCTCTCCTGCTCCCCTTGGAGCCACCCTCGCCTGGCTTTTTCCTGGGCTTCTGGTGCCAGCAATAACTTAGTTACCCCTCAAAACTAGAAAAAAAAGACAAGTTACACCTGATTGAAAAAACAAGAAACAAATGTACCAAAATAATTATACCAAAAACAATGTAGCTGTTCTTAGAGAAAAGTTACTGGTGAAGCAGAAAATTCTGTCCTTATATAGCAATGAGTGGTAAGGTCCAAGTTAGATTTCAGATTAAAAACAAAAAAGTTTCACTACCTCAAAATGTAGAATTAAAGTAAACCAGGCTTCCTGGAATAATAGAAATGGCCTGTTATAGCTTATTATACCCTGAAGGCCCTGTCATATTTGACAGTCACGTGCATGCTGTATCTCTGATGTGCATTTTTGCCACTCAATAACTGCATTTACAAGTAATGTGTTTTTAAACTTGGATTTTTTTCAAGTTTCTATGAGTATTAAATTTACAATAGACTAATGTTTTTAAAGAATATTTCTTCATTGAGAGTTACTAAACAGCAAGTTTTCTTTGCTGTGGCCTGCCACTCTAAGTCTCCCTCGTGCGCACACACCCTGGTGCTGTGGCCAGGGAGCTGCAGGAGGGATGCCTGCACCGGAAAGTGGGACTGGATGAGCTGTCGGGTCTCCTCAGAGTTTACTGCTCTCTGAGCTGCTGAGCCTAAGAAACCGGCACAGGATGGACAGAGGGGCTGAGCTGGGTGAGGCCGACAAGGAAAAGGAGCATAGAGATGCCGTCCCCAGCAAGAGAGAAGAGGGGCAAGGCCAAGGAATCCACATGGGCCTGCACTGGTTCTTTGGGGAAGGGAAACATGGCTGATGAAATTTCTGCAAAGGCAGTGGCTTGTGACAAAACTAAAAATTATGACCCCTCAGTCATCTGCAGGAAAGAAATAGGCTTTTGGTAAAAGGAGATTTAAATATCATGCAATCATTTTCCATAACAAGTTACTAAGTCTACAAGTATGTCTAGTGGAATAACTAAGAGTACAAACTTCACACTAACCTTGATAAGCCCAGGAGGAGGTTTTTCATAACTGGAAAACAAAGAACAAAACCTTATCAACTATGTTAATGTAAACATAACACATCAAGTTACTGCAAAAAAGGGGCTGTAGGATTTTTAATCAGAGATTTTAGCAACAGTAAGCTTTTATCACTGATTTGCAGACAAGCAATCACCTGAGAAGAGCAGAACGCTTCTCCTCCCTGTGCTCGGTGGCACCCGCCATCCAGGGACTGAACCCAGAGGAGACCCAGAATGCTGAGCACGCAAGTCTCCAGATGCGACAGGCAGCGAGATGGGAAGGAAATTCTGAAGGCAAGGTGTTTGTGCACTCAAAGAGCAACTCTCGGGCTCCTAAAGCGATTTGTACCTCCTCCCAAAAGAGTAATCTGCAAATATTTTTAGCTCAGGTCTGTCCCTTGACCCTTTAAACCTTTAGGGAAGTACTTTTTCTTTTTCGAGACAGGGTCTTGTTGTATTGCCTAGGCTGGTCTCAAACCCCTGACCTCAAGCAATCCTCCCACTTCAGCCTCCTGAGTAGCTGGGACTACAGTCGTGTACCATGGCACCATGACACCTGGCTCTCTCATTTTAATACTTCAGAATAACTGCAACATACAGAAACAATGATTTAATGTTTTCTTCATTCAGACTCTTGTCTTATGCATAGTTTAAGGGACCCTTTAGAAGACAATGAGTATTGGAAAAAGGAGTCAAGAATAGACTAAGGGAAAAGTGAAATAATTTTCATTCGGTCGGGCGTGGTGGCTCGCGCCTGTAATCCCAGCACTTCGGGAGGCTGAGGCGGGCAGATCTCTTGAGGTCAGGATTTTGAGACCAGCCTGGCCAACATGGTGAAACCCTGTCTCTACTAAATATACAAAAATTAGCTGAGTGTGGTGGCGGACGCCTGTAATCCCAGCTACTCAGGAGGCCGAGGCAGAAGAACCTGGGAGGCAGAAGTTGCAGTGAGCTGAGATCACGCCATTGCACTCCAGCCTGGGAGACAGAGTGAGACTCTGTCTTTAAAAAAAAAAAAAAACAAATTCATTCTCCCCTTCTATAAGAGGTGGGAGAAAGTAACTTGATGGACAATGGATGAGAAATACTACTAATCCTGGATCTGTTCCCTGAAGATTAAACAGTAAACAAGTGTGTATTCACAGGATTAGCTTTGTAAGTGTGGTACAGTGCTTTCCCAAAGTAGATGCTTAAAATATTTCTAACAAAAATCTGTGGCATGAAATAGGCCTAATGGAGCAAAAACCATAGAAATCTGCACAACTTGTGAAGATGATACAGTTTATCTGCAGCCATTCATCAGAAGCATTAACGCTACACCTTATGCATAGAGACTAGAAGGAGCTTGACAGTAAAGTCTATAAATCCAAAAATCCAGTAAATGAATCCGTTCGAGTCACACGCATTATGCAAAAAATATGTGGCCAATCAAACTGAGATCCAAATTCTGAAAAAAAAAGTCACTCTTCTTGTCAAGATGAAAATGAGTGTGATGCAATTGCACATTTGGAAATATCAGTAATGGCATTCCCAGAGTCCATTTTACAAGTGTTTTCACAAGTTTAAAGAAGGGTGGTTCATGCTGTTTCCTAGGGCTGAACAATTCATTAATGTAGTATACTCAAAAAGATATTTCTCAAAGTAGTATTTAACTACTAAATACAGATTAGAAAACTGAAGTATGTTTATGTGCAGTTTAGGTTCTACAGTGTGATAGTTAAGAGGTACGCATTTATCTCTGCAGTCACTGTCACCCAAGCTGGAGTGCAGTGGCACGATCACAGCTCACTGCAGCCTCAAGCTCCTGGGTTCAAGCAATCCTCCTGTCTTGGCCTCCCAAAGTACTGGGATTGTATACATGAGCCACTGTGTCCAGCTGCAGTTAATTCTTAAGATAAAAAGAAAAAAGTTGATCGAGGTGCATTACTTTGTGCCATCTGAAAAGCCTTACTTAGTCATTCGCACTGTACTAACTTTCTCTGAGTAGGAAGAAGACTAGTTACATCTGAGGGGAGACACGCCGTCTTCTCAAGTGTGTGTAGAGTAAGAAATCTTTTGTTAAGTGTTTCAAATTACTCTTTCTGTTGACTGTTGAGATGGGTTTTCTTTGAGAAGAGTCCCTAATGCAAGTGTACTCCATTCCACATAGCTGTTCCTGCAGCTGCATCCAAGGGGCTGTGTGGCAGAGGTGAAACTGCCACATACACCCAGAAGGTCCATTCTGCTATGCCTGGCAGCCCAGGAGCTACTGAGTGACAGAGAGTGTTGGAGCAGGTGGAAGCCTCCGATGCCCTCAGGGGCCTGGCAGGCAGGGTCACTGAGGGAAAACTCTGGTGGAGACTCAGGAGACTCCATCACATCAGGGATGAAAAGATTTGAATTCAATTTATAAAACAGCACTGTGGGGTTTCCCATTTAACATGGCCAACTGACCAACATGCTTATCTGTCTCCTTCACCAGACACTGTAAAAATGACAGTGAAAAAATAAAAAGGCCATAAAGATATCCCAAAAGGAGGCAACATCAGAGGAAGTTTTTAACAAATTTGGGAAAGTGGAAACCGCAATGGACTTCTTGGGGTGGAGGCAGTAACAGTTTTCAAAAGATGCAGCTTCCTTCCTACAGCCAGGAGGCTGCCTGCCCAACACTTGAAGAAGCCTGCAGGGTTAGCCTCCTCAACTCAGCAACACTGGCAGCCAGGCAGAGATCCCTGGCCCCCAGGCAGAAGACTCAAGACCCTTCTCTAGAGGAACTTAGGAGCCCCAGAAAAAAATCTCCAACTACTGACATTTGAAAGTCTCTTGATAAAAAGGGTACCCTGCAGCATGAGCGCTCTATCATGAAGCTATTTGATCAACAAACACCACCTTCTCTCTTTTTTCTCTCCCCTACACAGCTGCCCTTGACAAGAGCGGTATAGCACCTACTCTTAAATGAGTTGAGGCCAGAGCAGTGGCTCATGCCTGTAATCCCAGCACTTTGGGAGGCTGAAGTGAGAGGATTCATTGAAGCCAGGAGTTCGAGACCAGCCTGGGCAACATAGTAAGATTCCATCTCTAAAAAAAAAGTGTAAAAAAACTAGTTAGGTGTCGTGGTGTGCACCTGCAGTCCCAGCTACTCTGCAGGCTGATTCAGGGGGGCTAACTTGAGCCCAGGAAGTCAAGGCTGCAGTGAGTTATGATCATTCCATTGTGCTCCAGCTTGGGTGACAGAACGAGACCTTGTCTCTAAAAAACACAAAACAAAACAAAATATGGTTGAGATTCAAGGATACTCAGACATTAGAGAAAGAAAAAAAATTACTAAATGGAAGACAGAAATCGAAAAGGCAAACAAGAAATACAGGCAATGTAGGGAACAAAAGACAACACAAAAGAAAAATGAGTGAGTATCCTCACAGATGAGTGAAGATATTTCACTTATGAAACAAGAACAGGATGCTATAAAAAAAACTTGCAGAACGAGAAAAAGCTTTTTGATTTAGAAATATAACAATTAAAAAATATGTTTAGTAGAGAAAAAGATACCTCTACAAAGTACAATGAAAATACAAACAGAAGAGACAGAGCAACAGAAAATCAACAGAAGGAAAAAACAAAATTGAGGAGAGGAAACAAGACAGAAATTGATGTATGTGGTTAATGCATTTATGACATGTCAAGAAAAAAGGGTCAACTGCACTGGGGAACAACACACACTGGGACCTACTTGAGGGTGGAGGGTGAGCATCAGAAAAAATAACTATTGGGTACTAGGCTTAGTACCTGGGTGATGAAATAAATATAATAAACCTACACAGGTATCCCTGAACCTAAAATAAAAGTTAAAAAAAAAAGTCAATTGGAAAAGACTGACATCATAAAACTTCAGGATGGCAGCAATAAATAGTTTCTAAACATTTAAGGGCGAGGTGAACTTGAATACGTACATAAAAGAAAGGGAGTCAGAATGGCATCAAACTCCTTAGCAGTTTTGGAAGCTAAAAGATAGTGATGTACTATCACCAAAACTGAGTGAAAATTGTTGTTACTATTTTCCTCCTGCCTCAGCCTCCCGAGTAGCTGGGACTACAGGTCCATATCACTGTGCCTGGCTAATTTTTAAATTTCTGTAGAGACAGGGTCTCACATTATTGCCCAGGCTGGTCTTGAATTCTTGGCTTCAAATGATCCTCCTTCCTTGGCCTCCCAAAGTGTTGGGATTACAGGTGTGAGCCACCACGCCCAGCCCCAAAGTAATTTTTGACCTATAATTTTATACCTAGTCAAATTACGTATCAAGTTTTAGGATAGAATAAAGACATCTTCAGATATGCAAGGTATCAAAAAATTTACCTCCAATGCACTCTTTCATAGGAAGTTGCAGAATTGGCTTTGGTAAAATGTGAGAGTAAACATATAAAGAGGAAGACATGGAATCCAGGAATGAGATGCAAGATAGGAGAGTGGGAAAGGATGCTCTAGGACCACTGCCGGACCAGGTTTAAAAAGTAACCACTGTACTAAAGGACAACAGAATGAAGAGTCTAGGTAAAAAATGAACTGATTAATTACCTGATATGTAGTTATGTGTGGAAAAAGTACTATTGGGGCTCAGAAAATGATACCCCAAAGTATGGTGCTTTGGCATGCTGAATACTTTGAACTAAATGAGATTAGAGAAGGCCTCAGAAGAAAGTTGCTCTCTGACCTTCTCTTGCCCTCCTGTCTCCTGCCCTTCTTTCTTCCTCAAAGCAGTCAGAGAGGCCAGAATTCCTCTTTTCCATACATGGGCCATAAAAACTAGAACAAGTCTCTCAAAAAGCAAGCCAGAAGACCTACAAATAACTTTAATATTTTTTTTTAAAAGATAAAATCTCAGTGGAACTTTTTTTTTTTAATATTTAAAACAATAATAATAAACTCCTACAAATATTACCCTAACATTTCCTTGCCTTTCTGCATCGGAGCTGGCCATAAAAAAATTAGATGACCTACCTTGTTTGATAGATCAGGACCCCTCGTTCCAGAAAGGGTCCTGCCCCATACCTGGGAGGAAGTAATCGTACACAGAGGCCTGAAAAATCTGAACAGACAGGCCTTGCTGGGCTTTTCCCTATTACCACTGTATTATACCATTTTTTTGTCCAATGATATTTCTACACTGCTATACATTCTTCATCCAAACTAAGCATAAAAATAGTTTCCTCTGGGTCTCTGGGGCTTCCTTTCTCAACGTTCCCATGTCACATAAAACTGTGATTAAATATATTTGTTATGCTTTTCTCTTGTTGACCTATCTTTTGCTATAGGAGTATCTGCTGTGACTCCTATGATAGGTAAGGAAAGATAACTTTTCACCTTTATGGTACTCAGATTTTGGAGACATTGGGAGAAAAACAGCGGTAGAAAATTAAGCAAGTGAAAAACAGACTCTTATTAACTACTTAAAAGTTAACAATAATATAGAAAGCAAAATAAATCAGAGAACAGTACTTGGCTCAAAAGTGAGTAATAATTCATAGTTATATTACTGTATTTTTTGTTTGCTTTTGAGACAGGATATCACTCTGTTGCCCAGGCTGGAGTGCAGTGGTGCAACCAGGGCTCACTGCAGCCTCAACCCCCCAGGCTCAAGCAGATCTTCCCACTTCAGCCTCCCAAGTAGCTGGAACCACAGGCATGTACCACCACACCTGGTTAATTTATTTTCTTTTCTTTTTTGCAAAGATAAGGTCTATAAATGTTGCCCAGGCTGGTCTAGAACTTCTGGCCTCAAGCAATCTTCCCACCTCTACCTCCCAAAGTGGTGGGATTACAGGCGTGAGCCACAGAGCCCAGCCTAGTTATAATAATGTTAATACTAAGCATTTGTTTAGCAAAAACTGCTATGATAGATCTATACTGGAAGATTATAAACAAGAAGGGTAGGTAAAGAACTAAATCCTTACTACGACAAGAAGTTAATCGTATGTCTAAGATGTTGAATTGATGTAAACAGTATAAATATGCAATTTAGGAATATACAGTTGGTGGGTGCGGTGGCTCATGCCTGTAATCCCAGCACTTTGGGAGGCTGAGGTGGGCAGATCACTATGTCAAGAGATCGAGACCATCCTGGCTAACAGTGAATCTCCATCTCTACTAAAAATACAAAAATTAGCTGGGCATGTGATGCGCGCCTGTAGTCCCAGGTACTTGGGAACCTGAGGGAGGAGAATCACTTGAATCCAAGAAGTGGAGGTTGCAGTGAGCCAAGACTGCACCACTGCACTCCAGCCTGGGCGACAGAGCGAGACTCTGTCTCAAAAATAAAAATAAAAGTAAAAAATAAAAAAAAAAAAACATACAGTTAAATCCCAGAAGTAAAACCTAAAAGTTTATACAGAGAAGCCTGGTTTGGGAGGCGGAAGAGGGACACAGGGAATATGAGTGGTTACTGATGAGTCGGGCAGCCTATTGCTAGTTTTTGTTAGCATTTTTAGTACTATTTGAATTTTAAAACTACATATTACTCTGGTATAAATACAATTTAAAGCTCAAACAAGATTCTGAGCTAGCCAAAGCAAATCCCTCAACAGCTCATTCAGTTTTAAATCTCAGAAACTGGAAAAAATCCCACCAGTCAGTCAGACACCTGAGTTCAGCTCTAGATTTGCTGGTTAGCTGGTCAATGTATGCTTGATCACATGACTTAACCAGTGTTCCTCCGTTTTTTCATCTGTACAAGTAGGTTATAATCTCTCTCATCTGTGAAAAAGCTCTCTGAGCTACAAATAAGTGGAATTAACATACACCGAGGGCTGGGCAGGGCCAGGCATTCTGGTGCTTATGCTAGGGGAAGACCTTTGAACACCTGACTTCCCTGGGAGACCACGAGCGCCACATAGTGACTTGAAAGTGTCAGGACTGCCCTGTAACGTGGATGTGCACAATGCAGAGTCTATCCTGCAACCCCTGCCCTGCTAAGGGGAAAAGTTCAGAGCGGGCCACGCTGGAAAAAGAGCAGGCCAGGTCCCAACATAGGAATTTATCTCACATCAAACCTCCTAGAAGGTTAATTATAAAGGATTTTAACTCTTTGAGGATCTTTCCTTATATGAATTATGTTTTTAAAAGAGTAGACAAATTAAACTTTACTTGAGCAAAAAACTGTTTTCAAAGCGGGCACCCCCAGAACCAGAATAGGTCCAGAGCAACTCTGAGGCTGCCACCTGGTGGGATAACATTTATGGACAGGAAAAGGAAAGTGAGGTACAGAAAAACAAAGTGAGGTAGAGAAATAGCTGGATTCCATACAGCCTGGCGTCTGCCTTATTTGAACAGGGTTTCAAAGGTTGACCACCTGTGACGGCCTGAAAATCAGCTGCTGTGACTGTCTGAGACTCAGGTACTTATAACAGTAGGTTACAGTCTGTTTACACATCCACTCAGGTTACAGTTCACTAAGTATAGAGAAACTTTTAGGCTAAACTTAAAATATTCAAGGAGGCAGCTTTAGGCTGTACTTAATTTAACACCTACTTAGCATAGGTAACTAGGAGTGCCTAAAACAGAAACGAATTCTTGAATAACTGAGTGAATGCCACACTCAGAAAAGGTTGTTTTACGCAGCTAACTATAGAATCACGGACAAGAACTGAAAGAGTTGCTGACTGAACTTTCCACCCGAGGTCTGTGTTAGAATTTAGGAAAAGCCACCCTGACAAATGACTACAAACGACAAGAATACACCATCCTCAAACATGCCACTCCGGCATATTGATGACTTTGAGTTATAAGTAATAGAATCAAACAACACAGGATAACTTATTCAGCTACCCCTCAACTGCCTAAAATAAAGTATGACTCTGCTTTTTTTCCTTTTGTTCTTATTATTTTTCGACTCTTTCTGTTGTAAAGAGAAATTTACACCTGTAAAGGAAATTTTCTGTAGTAAATGTTTCTGTATCAGGAAGAGAGCTGCTTGGAGGCAACTTTTATCGCCCGAGGGCCTCATCGGGATAACAAAGCAACCTTTATTCACCATACATCTCCCCCCTCACCCTTCCTTAACGTCTGCACCACGCCCCAAAAGGCCCACGCCCCTATTCCCTGGCCCTTCTTTCAGTCTCCCACTTTTGTGGCCCTCCAGTGCATGGGTACATAATTAAAACAGTTTTTCTCCTGTTAATCTGTCTTAAGACAATTTAACTTGTGGTCCAGCTGAAGAACTTAGGTAGAGGGAAGCCATATTTCCCTCCCCTACATTTGAATCTTCTTTATACCACACTCTCCCGGGTCATCTGGAGTGTCCTGGAACTCCCTGGAACTAGGGAATCGCAGGGCCTCCCAAGTCAGATTCTGCTTGGTGCCGAGCGGCAGTTGGCTCCCTGAACTCCCCTCGTTCCCCATCAGGAGGACGGACTTGAAGTCCTTGACGGCGGCGCCCGACATCGGTCGCCCGCACTAAGCTCCTGCTGGGCCCGGCCCCCGTGCCTGCTGGGGGGGGGGGCTCGGAGGACCCGGCCTGGGGCCCACCACCGCGTCCAGAGCCCCCGGCCCCTGGTTTCAGAAGACGGGCCGCGCGCGGACGGCAGCTCGGGACTCACAAGGACTCCAGGTGCTTGAGCTGCTGCAGCTGCTGCGCGTCGTGCCGCCGCCGCTTCTGCTCCCGACGTCGCTGCAGCTCCTGCTCGGGCGGCTCACGCGGCCGCCGCGCGCTCCCAGCCCCCGCGTCCTCGCGCCCCGGCCTGGACAACATCTCGGCCCCCGCAGCGCGGCTCGGGCAACCCCTCCGTCGCGGCCTCGGCGGCGGCGGCGGCGGCGACGGCCAAGAGAGCACTTCCTCCGCGCGGCGGTCGGGCGGCTCCGCAGCGCCCCCTCCCGCCGCCGCCCCGCAGCTCACCCCAGCGGCCCCGAAGTCCCAGTCTTGGCCGCCGGATCCCCGCCTCCCCGCGCCGGGCCTCAACACAGAGGCCCAGTCACCAGACCTGCTGCTGCCGGTGGGCGGGGAGCGCCGCTATCTGGAGCGGAAGCGGGGCGAGGCGCTGGTTGGGACCCTAGGTGAGCTTCCCCGAGCCTGGGGGTTCCCGCCTGGCCACGCCCACCTCAGGTATACTAACAACAGTCACATAGGGATGAGCAGATGAACTGTATTCATAAAAAAAAGTTCAAATTAGCCAGGCGTGGTGGCGGGCGCCTGTAGTCCCAGTTACTTGGGTGGCTGAGGCAGGAGAATTGCTTGAACCAGGGAGGCAGAGGTTGCAGTGAGCCGAGATCGTGCCCCTGCACTCCAGTCTGGGCGAAAAAGCGAGACTGTCTCTCAGAAAATAAAAAAAAAAAGTTCAAAAAGTGAAATGTATAAACATATCACTGTTTGGTAATTGTGTGCACCCAGCTTTATAACTGCAGTCATCTAAAATACCATGAGAGACAACCTAAGTCTTTTGACAGGGTGGGTCACCATGATATCACCACTGTACTAGTCACCCAAAGAGCCAAGATCTTGAGAAATTTCATCTTTCACGAATGCAGATGTACAAAAAAGACATTTCTTTATTTATTGAGGAAGTTTCAACATTTTTACATACGTGTATAATGCTTACATACACAGTCGCCATTGTAATAATGAGCTTTGAGTCATCTTTGCAAAAAATGCCTAAAACAAATGAGAACTCTCTAAAAGTCTTTATACAGTTGATGCCTCCAGTATTAGAAATGATGTTAAGATGTAATACATAGCATAGTGAATTGTAAAACATAATGCTGACAATTTAAAATAATGAAAAAGCTAAAAGAGAAAACAAAAACAAAAGCAAACTAAAAAGAAAATTCAACATAGAAAATGTGTATTGCAGGGATAGATTATGGGTAATTGCATGGAGATTGTCCACATGAACTGCCCAACTTTTATGATGATTAACATATTTTGGAGTCTTGCATCATGATGAATAGCTTTTGTTTTCTTTTAGGACATGGCTGTCCTCAGTAATATATTCTCATTAATTTTCTATGTGATACTGCTCTTTCCAAAATTTGTTTTCTTTAACTTTTTTTAACTTTTTTATTTTGTAGAGACGGGGTCTCACTATGCTGCTTAGGCTGGTCTTGGGCTCCTGGCCTCAAGCAATCCTCCTGCCATAGCCTCCCAAAGCACTGGGATTACAGGTGGGAATCACTGCGCCTGACTGTGAAATTATTTTGTGATTTGATATTCTCTGACTTTTCTTTATGGTCTCTTTCTGTTGTACCCTCCTGTCCATGAACCCCTCTGTTTTTCATTTTATTCTTCTACCCCCTCCTAAGATACCAGAGATTCATTCTTGAGGCCAAACAGCCTTGGTTTTGGCCCACTTGTGTTGGGGCAGCTGCACCTGGTCCTTAGTCTGTGCTACTGGACAGGTTTTAAACCTTTCAGAATGGAGCAGCTAAAAAAAAGAGTAGATTTTCTCCTGCTTGTATTGACCACCCTTCACAGTGTAACCTTGACACCATTATTTCGCTGCTAAGGTGTATTTTTACAAGCTCTTATCTTACCAGTGACCTTTCCCCATTGGGGAGATGAGGAAAGGAAAAAAGTAGGAGAAGGGAAAGATCACATTCTAATGCATGGCTAGATTAGAGGGTACAATGCAAAATCTTTCTTTTTTGTGCTACCCAAAATATTAGTCTTCAAGGAACTCTCATGGTGAAGTGGACCCTCAGGTGTGCATGTCTACGGTCTTCTGCAGCTCAGTAGAAACTTGAGAAGTCCTTTGGTCATGCACTAAAAACAGCTGTTAAAATTAGTTCTAGGGCCAGGTATGGGGCCTTGTGCCTGTAGTCCTAGCTATTTGTGGAGCTTAGGTGGGAAGATTGCGTGAACCCAGGAGGTGGAGGCTACAGTGAGCCGTGATCGTGCCACTGCACTCCAGCCTGAGTGACAGAGTGAGCCCCTGTCTCAAAAAAAAAAAAAAAAAAAGAAATATTATTTCTAGCCATCAATAGTTGGTAACCAGTAGGATGGGAGGAAAAATGGCAGACAATGTGCTTTATGTTAGCCCTGCAGGTATGAAAGACTGAGGGAGGAAGGGCAGACACCAAACTTAGCTGGTATTCTGGGGAAAATGTTTGGCAACTCAATTGACATTTCTCCTTCTCTTCCTTGGTACCAGCTTTGATTTTGTTCAGAAATCCTACAGGAGGCTGGTTAGAGAGTGGAGTCTTCTTCATTCCTCTCTAGAGGTGAATCTTGACTTGTCTTCAACCAGTCATAGTAATTCTGTTCTCCTTTCCACTGATTGTTTTAGCAATGGACCTGTGATGCAGTTTTAGCCAATGAGGTATGAGGAGGGGTCTGATGGAGGTGGCTTTCAGGGTAAGGTTGTCTTTGCTCTTAATAAATGATGCTTGGGAGTGTCAAAGATCCCCTTTCTGCCTCCGGATGTTGTTGCCTGCAACCTCCAGAGGATGGCAGAGGACAGAAGGAGACGCCTGTGTCCTTGGGGATGTGAAAGAGACATTTGATCAACTAGTCCTGGTGTTGCTGCCTATCCATACTTCTCATTCTGGGAGATAATACATTTCTTTATTATTGAAGTGATTTTGAGTTGGGTCTTCTATTACTCGTAGATAAATGTGATTCCTTACATTTATGTAGTGCTGTGCAGATCTCCCCTGCCCCCATATGTTGTCCCAGTGGATTCTCACAGAAACGCTATGGGGGCATGCAAGGCAATATAAGATAAGGAAATTGAGGCTCAGAAGGAGGGTGTGGCCCTGCAACCAAAATGGTCTGATTTCTACTCCAGAGTGTTTCATCAAACCTCGTGAATTTAGGTGTGATGGCAATAGTGGGAATAGCGGGAGTAGGAGAATCTCTTGGAAACCCTTGGAGAATCTCTTGGTAAAGAAGAGGATAGGAAGCTGCTGGAAACAAATTTCCCTGATGTCCCATTGGCCTCAAATTGGCTCAGATGGACTTTTGGGGGATTTTTTTCATTCCATTTGTTTATTTAATAATTTTTAAAAATGCAGATGGGGTCTTGCTGTCTTGATAGGAGTGAGGTGTTTTTCCTTGGTGGGCCTTTTCCCTCCCTTCCTCTCCCCTCCCCTTCTCTTCTTTTTTTTGAGACAGGATCTCACTCTGTTGCCCAGGCTGGAGTGCAGTGGTATGCTCTCTCCTCACTGCAACCTCCAACTCCCAGGTTCAAGGGATTCTCATGCCTCAGTCTTTCAAGTAGATGGTATTACAGGCATGTGCCACCATGCTGGGCTAATTTTTGTATTTTTAGGAGAGATAGGGTTTCACCATGTTAGCCAGGCTGGTCTCGAACTCCTGACCTCAAGTGATCTGACTAAGGCTGGTCATTTCTTTAGCCATCCCCAGTGTGTGCCAAGCAAAAGAACAACTGGCATAGCTTAGCCTCCAGGGTTTACTGCTCTCAAAACCAAAGAAGTTATCTGATTCACAAAACTGCCTTTATTTCAAGCTCAATGAAAGGTGGAAATTTTTTTTAGGGCTTCACCTTATTACATTGGGTTTTACCATTAACACTTGAGGTTCCTGTACCTACTGAGGAGGATTTGACAGAACCTGGTTTACTGACTTTGATCCAGACCAGTCCTTTTTCAGATCCCCTTCTCCCCGCTCCTCCATGCTGCTTCCCACACCCACCTTGGCCTCAGATTTTGCTGTTCCTCTCATTGTGTCCTTCTGTCTGATTTTACCACATTTCTGGTCCCTGCCTCTGCATTCTCTCACTGATTGTTACCTTGTTTTTCTCTCTCTGCCATCTTTCTCTCTCATTTCCCCTCTTTTTCTTATTCCAATAACCTTTCCTTCCTTCTAGTCCCTGTCTCACATTTGTGTGAAAGTCAGTTATAGAAATTTGGTAATTTTTGTCATACTCAAGTAAAAGAAAATCAAGGGGCCAGGGGAAAAGCACTTGGGGTCATAGGACTTGCTCCAAGAATTAAATTTTCCAGAAGCCCAGCCGCTAAAATGGACTGGTGTAACTTTAAGATCAGTTTTACCTGGTAGCTGCTGAAACGGCCTGCCCTGGCTCTGCGACTGGTTTTAACTACTGCGACTGGTTTTAACTACTGCGGTCACTCACCTATCAAGAGCTTGCCTGTTCCCAAAGCGTCTTTAGTGCCAATGAGCTTCCTTCCTTCCTTCCTCCATCTGTCCCTCCCTCCCTCCTCTCTTCCCTTTCCCTTTCCCCTTCCCCTTTCCTTCGTTTTTTTGACAGAGTCTCCGTCTGTCGCCTGGCTGGAGTGCGGTGGCCCAATCTCGGCTCATTGCAACCTCCACCTCCTGGATTCAAGCAATTCTCCTGCCTCAGCCTTCCGAGCAGCTGAGACTACAAGCGCATGCCAACATGTCTGGCTAATTTTTTGTATTTCAGTAGAGTCGGGTTTCACCATATTGCCCAGGCTGGTCTAGAACTCCTGAGCTCAGGCAATCCACCTGCCTTGGCTTCCCAAAGGCCTAGGATAACAGGTGTGAGCCACTGCACCCGGCCTGAGATTTCTTTCAAAACACTACATAACATTTGTCTTTTTTATTTATTTCTTTAAGACGGAGTCTCGCTCTGTCTCCCAGGCTGGAGTGCAGTGGCGCGATCTCGGCTCACTGCAAGCTCTGCCTCCCACCATTCTCCTGCCTCAGCCTCCCGAGTAGCTGGGACTGCAGGCGCCTGCTACCATGCCCGGCTAATTTTTTGTATTTTTAGTAGAGACGGGATTTCACACTGTCAGCCAGGATGGTCTCGATCTCCTGACCTCGTGATCCATCTGCCTCGACCTCCCAAAGTGCTGGGATTACATGCATGAGACTCCATGCCGGGTCAACATTTCTCTTTCTGATAAAATTCTCAACCTTCTTTTTGTTCATCTCACATACCAAAGACCACCTGGTCTACGTGTATACCCTGAATTGTGATGATTGCTTCCCTAATAAAACGCTTTAACCTTAGAGATTTATCTGTCTATAATATTTGACTTAAACATACTTGGTGTCAGAAGCATGGATCCAAAGCTGCCTCGCCTTGGGGAAAATCCCAGTCCCTGGAACTATGATGAGAGGTGCCCACACTCGAACCCCTGGAGCCTCCTGCTTCCCTAAGCTGCCTCTTTTCCCTTTGGTGAGTTTCTCTTCGACCGGACTTCTGACTTTGGTCAAATGGTGTTTTATTTGGAATTTGGTTGAGGAGAGCCTTCCCCCCTTTTTTTCCGAGAGGCATCTTTCCGCCTCTTTTTGGGAGCTCTCCTGCTGGGAAGGGTCATCATCTTCTTGTCAATCTCAGCTGGAAAGTTTAGGTGTAGAGATTTCCCCTCATTTGGAGCAGGTGGCTTATCATCCTTTTTGGTAAGTATGTATTTTATTTTCTGTCTGTGTGGCTTTGGTTGTATTCAGTCCTTGTGTTTTAATTTGCTTTTGTGCATTTGGCAATAAAATGAATCATCTAGATGAATTTAGTTACAAATGGGAAGTCAAAGTTCCACAGCATGCCAAAATATTATCTGGGACTCCAGCTGGTAACATATTGAAACATTATCGGATCATTCAGTCTATTATTCCTCAAACTAAACTAAGACATTGGCCATAAAATCACACACTTCAAATAATACTTACATCTCAATTGATACCTTGAGGCTCAAAAAGATTCTCAGGACTCGAAGATTGCCTTTTTACAAAACACTGGCACAAAACTAGCTGAGACTCTTTTTTCAGGATCTTTTCCTACAATTCCTCTGTCTATCCTTCTCTAAACTAAACTGTTTCTTCCAAAACTCCTCAGCTATTGTGACACACTATTTAAGTAACAACACAAGAAAACTAACAGATTCAAAAGAAAATTATTTTGACCCTTGTGCTGTTTCTTAAGAACAAAAGATGGCCGGGCGCGGTGGCTCAAGCCTGTAATCCCAGCACTTTGGGAGGCCGAGACGGGCGGATCACGAGGTCAGGAGATCGAGACCATCCTGGCTAACCGGTGAAACCCTGTCTCTACTTAAAAAAAAAATACAAAAATCTAGCTGGGTGAGGTGGCAGGCGCCTGTAGTCCCAGCTACTCGGGAAGCTGAGGCAGGAGAATGGCGTGAACCCAGGAGGCGGAGCTTGCAGTGAGCCGAGATCGTGCCACTGTACTCCAGCCTGGGCGACAGAGCAAGACTCCGTCTCAAAAAAAAAAAAAAAAAAAAAAAAAGAACAAAAGATGAAATTCCCATATAAAAGAAGCCTTCCCTATACTAAAAGGAATGGCAACTTTTTTTTTGATGTCAGACTGGCAGTGGGTGGCACCCAATCACCATGAACTACAAAAAGGTTGAGCAATGGCGACATTCTCATCTTCAAGGACAAATAATGTGCTATGCAGACCTTGTTAGAATAACTCTTACCTTTTGGGCCTCCTGACGTAATCCAGTCACAGTTTCACAGCTAATGGTTATTTGTCCCATCTGGTAATTGCCTTAAACTGCTCTACCCAAAACTTGGTTCTCCACCCTCACATTATTACCTATTTAAAAAGTCTTAAAGGTTAGCCTTATCTGATTTTTTCAGAAACATAATTTGGATCCAACTGTCTTTTATAAACTTGTGAGTCCATATGTATATATAATTTTTATTTTTAATTTTTGTGGGTACATAGTCGGTGTTAATATTTATGGGGTACATGTTTTGATACAGGCATGCAAAACTTAATAATTACATCATAGAGAATGGGGTATCCATCCCCATAAGCATTTACCTTTTGTGTTACAAGCAATCCAATTATACTCTTTTACTTATTTTAAAATGCACAAATAAATTATTATTGACGGTACTCACCATGTTATGGTGTCAAATGGTAGGTCTTAGTCATTTTTTCTATTTTTTTATTTTTTATTTTTCTTACCCATTAACTATCTCCACCACCTCACTGTGCTTCCCAGCCTCTGGTAACCTTCCCTACTCTCTATATCCATGAGTTCAATTGCTTTGATTTTTAGATCCCACAAATAAGTGAGAACATGCGATATTTGTCTTTCTGTGCCTGGCTTATTTCACTTAACATAATGGTCCCCAGTTCCATCTATCTTGTTGCAAATGACAGCATCCCATTCTTCCTTTATGGCTGAACACTACTCCATCGTGTATATGTACCACATTCTCTTTATCCATTCATCCTTTGATAGACACTTAGGTTCCTTCCAAATCTTGGCTATTGCAAACAAACATGCGAGTGCAGATATCTCTTCAATATACTGATTTCGTTTCTTTTGCATATATAACCAGCAGTGGAATTGTTGGATCATATGGTAACCCTATTTTTAGTTTCTTGAAGAACCTTCAAAGTGTTTTTCCATAGTGGCTATATTAATTTGCATTCCCTCCAGCGTATATGAGGGTTCCCTTTTTTCCCACATCCTCGCCAACATTTATTATTGCCTGTCTTTTGAGCATAAGCCATTTAACTGGGGTGAGATAATATCTCATTGTAGTTTTGATTTGCATTTCTCTTTTTTTTTTTTTTTTTTTTTTTTTTTTTTTTTTGAGACGGAGTCTTGCTCTGTCACCCAGGCTGGAGTGCAGTGGCTGGATCTCCGCTCACTGCAAGCTCCGCCTCCCGGGTTTACGCCATTCTCCTGCCTCAGCCTCCCGAGTAGCTGGGACTACAGGCGCCCACCACCTCGCCCGGCTAGTTTTTTTGTATTTTTTAGTAGAGACGGGGTTTCACCGGGTTAGCCAGGATGGTCTCGATCTCCTGACCTTGTGATCCGCCCGTCTCGGCCTCCCAAAGTGCTGGGATTACAGGCTTGAGCCACCGCGCCCGGCCTGATTTGCATTTCTCTTATGATCATATGCCTATTTGCCATTTGCATGTCTTTTTAGAAAAGTCTATTCAGATCTTTTGCCCATTTTAAATTGGATTATTAGATTTTTTCCCATAGACTTGTTTGAACTCCTTACATGTTCTGCTTATTAATCCCTTGTCAAAAGGGTAGTTTGCAAATGTTTTCTCCCCTTCTGTGGGTTGTTTCTTCACTTTGTTGATTGTTTCCTTCTCTGTGCAGAAGTTTTTTTTTTTTTTTTTTTTAACTTAATGTGTTCCTGGTTCTCCATTTTTGCTTTGGTTGCCTGTGACTATGGGAGTTACTCAAGACATTTTTGCCCAATGTCCTAGGTATTTTCCCCAATGTTTTGTGTAGTAGTTTCATAGTTTGAGGGCTTAGATTTAAGTCTTTAATCCATTTTAATTTGATTTTTGTATATGGCAAGAGACAGGGGTCTAGTTTCATTCTTCTGCGTATGGATATTCAGTTTACCAAACTTCATTCATTGAAGAGATGGTCTTTTCCCCAGCATATGTTTTTGGCACCTTTGTTGAAAATGAGTTCACTGTGTATGAATTTATTTCTGAGTTCTCTATTCTGTTCCATTGTCTATGTGTCTGTTTTCTGGTCCAGTACCATGACGTTTTGGTTGCTATAGCTTTGTAGTTTAATTTGAAGTCAGGTAATGTGATTTTTCCAGTTTTGTTCTTCTTGCTCTGGATAGCTTTGGCTATTGTGGTCTTTTGTGGATCCACATAAATTGTAGGATTGTTTTTCTATCTCTGTAAAGAATTTCGTTGGTATTTTGATAGGGATTGCATTGATTCTGTAGAATGCTTTGGGTAATATGGACGTTTAAATGATATTGGGTCTTCCAATACATGAACGTGGAATATCTGTCCATTTTTTTTCTGTCCTCTTCAATGTCTTGCCTCAATGTTTTTATAGTTTTTTCTTTTCTTTCTTTCTTTTTTTTTTTTTTTTTTTGAGACTGTCTTGTTCTGTCACCCAGGCTGGAGTCCAGTGACACAATCTTGCCTCACTGCAACCTCCGCCTCCTGGGTTCAAGTGATTCTCCTGCCTTAGCCTCTCAAGTAGCTGGAACTATAGACGTTCACCACCATGCCTGGCTAATTTTTATATTTTTAGTAGAGATGGGGTTTCATCATGTTGGCCAGGCTGATCTGAAGCTCCTAATCTCAGGTGATCCACCTCCCTTGGCCTCCCAAAGTACTGGGATTATAGGCATGAGCCACCACGCCTGGCCTCTAGTTTTCATTATAGAGATCTTTCATTTCTTTGGGTAAGTTAATTATTAAGTATTTAATTTTATGTGTGCTATTATAAATGGAATAACTTTTTGAATTTATTTTTCAGAGTGTTCACTGTTGGCATATAGAAATCCTAGTTATTTTTATATATTGATTTTGTATCTTACAACTTTACTGAATGTGTCAGGTCTAATAGTTTTTTGGTGGAGTCTTTAGGTTTTTCCAAATATAAGGTCATATCATCTGCAAACAAGGGTAATTTGACTTCTTTCCTTCTAATTTGGATGCCTTTTATTTCTTTCTCTTGTCTGGTTGCTTTATCTAGGACTTTCAGTACTATGTTGAATAACAGTGGGTATCCTTGCTGTTTTCCAGATATTAGAGGAAAGACTTTCTATTTTTCCCCATTCAGTATGATACTAGCTGTGGGTCTGCCATATATGGCTTTAATTATGTTGAGGTATGTTACTTCCTTGCCTGGTTTTTTGAGAGTTTTTATCATGAAGGGATGTTGAATTTTATCAAATGCTTTTTCAGCATCAATTGAAGTGATCATATGGTTGTTGTCCTTCATTCTGTTGCTATGATGTATCACATTTATTTGTTTGCATATGTTGAACCATCCTTGCATCCTAGGGATGAGTCCCACTTGGTCGTGATGAATGATCTTTTAATATATTCTTGAATTTTGTTTGCTTCGTATTTTGTTGAGGATTTTTACATCAATATTCATCAGATATACTAGCCTGTAGTTTTCTTTTTTTGATGTGTTTTTGTCTGGTTTTTGGATCAGGGTACTGGCCTCATAGAATTAGTGTGGAAGTATTTCCTCCTCTTCTATTTTTCGGAATACCTTGAGTAGGATTGTTATTATTTCTTCTTTAAATGTTTGGTAGAATTCAGCAGTGAAGCCCCTTTTTTTATTATGGCTTCAATCTTACTACTTGTTATTGGTCTGTTTGGGTTTTGGAGTTCTTCATGGTTCAATCTTGATAGATTATATGTGTCTAGCAATTTGTCCATTTCTTCTAGGTTTTCCTACTTACTGGCATATATAGTTGCTCACAGTAGCCACTAATGATCTTTTGGATTTCTGCAGCATCAGTTGTAATGTCTTGTTTATCCTCTCTGATTTTATTTATTTGGGTCTACTTTCTTTTTTTCTTAATCTGACTAAAGTTTTTTCAATTTCATTTATCTTTTTGAAAAAAACAACTTTTCATTTCATTGATTGTTTGTATTATTTTCCTCATTTCAAAATCATTTATTGCTCCTCTAATCTTAATAATTTTTTTCTTCTACAAATTTTGGGGCTGGTTTGCTCCTGTTTTTCTAGTTCTTTAAGATGCATCATTAGGGTTTTTATTTGAAGTTTTTCTATGTTTTTGATGTAGGTGCTTTTTATTGTAAACTTCCCTCTTAGTACTGCTTTTGCTGTATCCTATAGGTTTTGGTATGCTGTGTTCCCATTTTCATTTGTTTCAAAAAATTTTTCAGTTTCCTTCTTAATTTCTTCATTGACCCACTGCTCATTCAGGAGCATATTGGTTAATTTTCATGTATTCGTCTAGTTTTCAAAATTCCTCATTATTGATTTCTAGTTTTATTCTGTTGTGTTTAGAGAAGATATTTGACATATTTTAAATTTTTTGAAATGTTTTAAGACTTATTTTGTGGTTTAACATATGGTTTACTCTTGAAAATAATCCTTATGTTGAGGAGGAGAATGTGCATTCTGCAGCTATTGGATGAAATGTTCTGTGGATATCTGCTAGGTTCATTGGTCTGTAGTGCAGATTAAGTACAATGTTTCTTTGTTGGCTTTCTAGCTGGATGATCTGTCTAATGCTAAAAGTGGGTTGTTGATGTCTCCAACTGTTATTTTTGGGGAATCTATCTCTCTTTTTAGCTCTAATATTTGCTTTATATATCTGGGTGCTCCAGTGTGGGGCACATATATATTTATAAATTATTGTATCCTCTTGTTGAATTTACCCCTGTTTCATTATATGATGACCTTCTTTTTCTTTTTTAATAGTTTTTGTTTTGAAATATATTTTGTCTGATATATAAATCTATTTTGTCTAATGTAATATACAAAATAGTATAGCTTCTCCTGCTCTTTTTTGGTTTCCATTGGCATGGAATATCTTTTTCCCTATCTTTATTTTCAGTCTTCGTGTGTCTTTACAGGTGAAGACTATTTTCTGTAGGCAACAGATCAATGTATCTTGAGTTTTTAATCCATTCAGACACTCTATATCTTTTGATTGGAGAGTTTAGTACATTTACATTTAATGTTACTTTTTTCTACTTCTTTTCCAATATTCGTACAATGTTATGATTGATAAGTGATAAGTTACTCCTGCCATTTTGTCGTTTGCTTTCTGGCTGTTTTATGATCTTTTCTTCCTTCTTTCTCTCTTTCTTGTATTACTTTTAGTAGGTATCTTTGATCTTTGGGAGTTCGAATATGAAATGCCTTGAGGTAGTCTTCTTTGGGTTAAATCTACTTGGTGTTCTATAATCTTCTTGTTCTTGATATTGTTATCTTTCTCTAGGTTTGGGAAGTTCTTTGTTATTATCCCTTTAATAAACTTTCTACACCTGTCTGTCTACCTCTTTTTTAAGGCCAATAACTCTTAAATTTGCTCTTTTGAGGCCATTTTCTAGATTCTGTAGGCATACTTCATTGTTTTTTTTTCTTTTGACTCACTGACTATATTTTCAAATAGACTGTCTTAAAGCTCACTAATTCTTTCTTCTGCTTGATCAATTCTGCTATAAAAAGACATAAATTCTTCTGTATGCCAATTGCATTTTTTCAGCTCCAGAATTTATGCTTAATCTTTTTTAATTATTTCAATCTCTTTGTAACATTTATCTGATAGGATTCTGAATTCCTTCTCTGTTTTCTTGAATTTCTTTGAGTTTCCTCAACACAGCCATTTTGAATTCTCTGTCCAAAAGATCACATATATATTTTTCTCCAGGATAGGTCCCTGGTGCCTTATTTAGTTCTTTTGGTAAGTTCATATTTTTCTGGATGGTGTTGATGCTTGTAGATGTTCTTTAGTGTCTGGGCATTGAAGAATTAGGTATTTCTTATAGTCTTTATAGTCTGGACTTGTTTGTACCCATCCGTTTTGGGAAGCTTTCCAGATATTTGAAAGGACTTGGGTGTTGTGATCTAAAGCTTTATCTGCTTTAGGGGGCAACTCATGCACAGTAATCCTGTGGTTCTTGAAGACTTGTAGAGGTACTGCCTTGATGGACTTGGGCAAGATCCAGGAGATTTCTCTGGATTACCAGACAGAGACTCATATTCTCTTCCCTTACTTTTTCCCAAACAAATGAAGTCTCTCTCTCTGTTCTGGGCCACCTGAAGCTGGAGGTAGAGTGACACAAGGACCCTTGTGGCCCCGACCACTGTGACTGCACTGGGTCAGACCTGAACTCAGGACAGCACTGGGTCTCACCCAAGGCCTGTTATGACCACTGCCTGTCTACTTACCTGTGTTCACTCAAGACCCTAGAGCTCTACAGTCAGCATGTAGCAAAGCCAGCCAGGCCTATGTCCTTCCCTTCGGAGTGATGAGTTCTCCCAGGTTCTGGTGGGGGTGCTGTCAGGCAGATAGGGACTACAGTCAAAAACCTCACCATCTACTTGGTGTTCTATTGTACTGTGGCTGAGCTGCATCACACCACAAGATGCAGTCCTTCCCATTCTTTCCTCCTCTTTCCAAAGGCAGAGGAGCCTCACCGTGTGGCCACCACCACCACAGGCCTATGGAGAATATTGCCAGATGTTCTACCTGTGTTGCCTATGTTATATTTGATTTCTTTTTTAAACCTGAAGTTTAAAATGGTTAATTTTAATGTAATTATTTGTATGGCTTTTTAAGCCTTTTGATTATCACTCTGGTTATATGAATGACTTATTTCACAAGTAACTTGTGATTCTGTATTGATGCAGTGTTTTGAGCCTTTTAAAAAACTTCTTCAAAATCAAATTCCAATTTAAGGTTTTTAAATGTAGAATTAACTTTGGAATTTTCCAGTTGGACTCCTGGAAAGCATTAAAAGCTATCAGGGGAACCAGCCCTCAATATTTCAACGTACGTTTTTTTCTATTTTCCCTAAGTGTCGACCAGTCTGAGAAATAGAGAAAGAGTACAAAAGAGAGAAATTCTACAGGTGGGCCTCTGGGGGTGACATCACCTATTGGTAGGTTCTGTGATTCCCCTTGAGCCGCAAAACCAGCAAGTTTTTATTAGGGATTTCAAAAGGGGAGGGGGGTATGAACAGGGAGTTAGTCACAAAGATCACATGCTTGAAGGGCAATAAAAGATCACAAGGCCAGGGTGAAATTAGAATTACTGATGAGGTTCCATGTCCCACTGGGCATGCATTGTCATTGATAAACATCTTAACAGGAAACAGGGTTTGAGAGCAGACAACCAGTCTGACTAGAATTTGCCAGGCTGGAATTTCCTAATGCTAGCAAGCCTGAGGGCACTGCAGGAGACCAGGGCGTATTTCATCCCTTATCTTCAACCTCATAAGGCAGACACTCTCAGAGTGGCCGTCCATAGACCCACCCCTGGGAATGCATTCCTTTCCCAGGGTTATTCCTTGCTAGGAAGAGTTCAGTGATATTTCTCCTATTTGCTTTCTGCAAGAAGAGAAATATGACTCTGTTCTGCCCGGCCCCACAGGCAGTCAGACCTTATGGTTATCTCCCTTGTTCCCTGAAAATCACTGTTATCCTGTTCTTTTTTAGGATGCCCAGATTTGATATTATTCAAACACATGTTTTACAAACAATTTTTACAGATAATGCAATCATCACAGGGTCCTGAGGTGACATACATCCTCAGCTTACGAAGATGATGGGATTCAGAGATTAAAGACAGGCATAGAAAATTATAAGAGTATTGATTGGGGAAGTGATAAATGTCCATGAAATCTTCACAATTTATGTTCACAGACTGTAGTAAAGACAGGCATAAGAAATTATAAAAGTATTAATTTGGGGAAATAATAAATGTCCATGAAATCTTCACAGTTTATGTTCTTCTGCTGTGGCTTCAACCAGTCCCTCTGTTTGGGGTCCCTGACTTCCCGCAACAAAAAGATATCTTTCTCATCTTGTAGAGGTATTAAATGATTTGGGTTATTTGGTAAATTTTATAAGAAACATTGTGAAATGATAACCGATATTAGGTTTTCTTTTATTTGCATTTATGGGAATGTTGTTGATATGAATGTTTGAAAAATTACATAAGTTCATACAAGTCTGCTGGAAATGATGGCTCATGCCTATAATCCCAACATTTTGGGAGGCTGAGGTTGGAGGATTGCTTATAGCCAGGAATTTGTGACCAGCTTGGGCAACAAAGCAAGACCCTGTCTCTATTAAAACAAAACAAAACAAAAAAGAAAATAAAAGTCAAGCACGGTGGTACAAACATATAGTCCTAGCTGCTTGAGAGGCAGAAGCAGAAGGATTGCTTGAGTCCAAGAGCTTGAGGTTGCAGTGAGCTGTGAATGTGCGACTGCACCCTAGCCTGGGCAATAGAGCAAGACCCCATCTTTAAAAAATATTCATACAAATGTATTATATTACCAGTCACAATTCTGGTTATCTTCAAATACTGTATTTAATAGCAATAAATAAATGTTCTTCTCAGTTGTTAACTTCATCAGATTTTTAACCATGGCTGTTTTAAGTTTTTGTCATCCATGTTATTGTTTTGAATTATTTTTTAAAAAACAGACTCATGGAAAATATTCTAACAAGTACTCTTGTTTTTATTTGTTTATTTTTGAGACAATCTTGCTCTGATGCCCAGACTGGAGTGCAGTGATGTGATCCTGGTTACTATGACCTCTGCCTCCCTGGTTCCAGTCATTCTCATGCCTCAGCCTCCTGAGTAGGTGGGATTACAGGCTTACACTAACACGCTGGGTTAATTTTTTGTATTTTTAGTAGAGATGGGGTTTCACTATGTTGGCCAGGCTGTTCTTGAACTCCTGGCCTCAAATGATCCTCCCACCTTGGCCTCCCAAATTGCTGGGATTACAGGCATGAGCCATTGTGCCTGGCCCTAAAAAATGCTCTTAAACACAGGTTTCTAAAAGCTTGAAGATCAATGGACAAAATAACAATTTCCAGAACTGTAATAAAAAAGTGAGTTCATGAAACTATTAATCAAGATCAGGCAGAACAAAAATTAATTACAAGAGTTTAAATAACTGATGAAGACAATGTTTTTATGACTTTATTTCAAATGTTGTTGGTTCTTTACTCAAATATTTTTTTCCAGATTTAAGAAAATCTGGTCTCTTAAGCTATTTATAATTTATAGCAATTTGATAAAGTATACTTGTGTAAACAAAGATAAAAACTTTTTTTCTCTTTACTTGATTCCTCCATAATTAGAACACCATTTGTGAGTCTTCTTGTGGTAATATGGACATTTCAATAAGTCTAATAAAAATCTGCTGTGTCTATATAGCAGAATACAATTGGAAACTGTTTATATTACCAAGGCTTTGACTGAAAGGTCATTTTTGAAACTACTGGGGCCAGACGTGGTGGCTCACACCAGCAATCCCAGCACTTTGGGGGACCAAGGTGGGTGGATCATTTGAGCCCAGGAGTTCCAGAGCAACCTGGACATGGCAAAACTCCGTCTCTACAAAAAATACAAAAATTAGCCAGGCGTGGTGGTCTGTGCCTGTAGTCCCAGCTTACTAGGAAGGCTGAGGTGGGAGAATCATTTGACCCTGGGAAGTTGAGGCTTCAGTGCTTCAATGAGCGGTGATCATGCCACTGCACTCCAGTCTAGGCGACCCTGTCAGTAAGACCCAGTCTCAGTTAAAAACAAAAAACAAAAAACACACAAAAAAAACCCAAAACCAAAAAACTAAAACTAGAATGGTATTTTCTACTGGGAATGTGGATTTGTGGATTGGTGGTGAAATACAGGAAATTTAAAGCCTACACTAGAATCCACTGAAAAAAGCAAACAAGAAAAATTTCAAGGTTGGCTACACTGAATTTGAATGTAAAGATTTTTTAAAAAAGTAAAAAACAAAAGAAGACATAGATCCAATCCCATGTACCAGGAAGTCCACTCTAAGGTATCGACGGAAAATATATTTAACACGTGTATCAGGACACAGGCACAAGTAACTTCCAAGCAGCGCTGTTTTAAATAGTAGGAAAAGGAAAAACTGGAAACTGTTCAAAAGCTCCATCATCTCTATGATCTTGGTCTTCCGCCCCGTCTTCCTCTCCAAGGTGAATGTGTACTGGGCCAGCACCACCCCCGCCACCAGGGCGCACACGCTGGCGCTCGCTACCGCGACCACCCTCGCCACGGTCGCGCAGTGCATGGATGAAGCCCTCATGAGTGTCCCGGCAGGAAAAAAACACGGTGATTGGGACTCTCAGAAGCGCGGAATCGCAGAGCACCTCCTAGATGCCCGCGACGCCCCGTCCCCGCTAGGCCCCACCCACACGCGCCGAGGGGAGGGGGCGGGCACGCTTCTGGGGGCGGTGGCCTGCGCCCGGAGCCCAGGCGGGAGGCGGGTCTTCCTTGAGGAACTGCTGTCATGACGGGGCAGAGGACTGCAGTAATTATCCTTCTCTGCTAATAAGAACCAGGCCGTGGTTCATTCGAACCCCGCCCCAGCAGTAATCTAATTCCAACCGCGGGCCCCTGATAAGTCGGTCTCCTCCTTCGCGCCTCAGCCTCTCTGGACTCCAGCCCCCAGAAGGCGGCGCGGCGCGGCGTGATTGCGCAGTGGCGTCCGTTGTAAGTGCTATGACAACAGGGCGAAGATGGCTCAGAGTTAGTCTGGAGAGGGGAGGTGTCCCTTCCGCTGCGGCCGTCGGGTTTCTGCTACATCCCATTCGCCAACTCCTCCATCCTTTCCTCCTCGGTGTGAGCAGCAGGACTTGCATTTGTTCTTGCCTGCCTAGTGTCTTCCAAGGGATAGATGCCGTTTCCTCTGCTGGTCTCTGGGGGGTGACGGGGGGCGCAGGGGAGCTTCTTGGGGGAATCACTCCAACTCTGTGGAGCTGGTGGTGCTGCCTGGTGGGGCTCTCTTTGCCCGGGACGTGGAACAACTTTCAGCTGGAGGACGAGAGGGAATAGTAAAGCTAAAGGTTGCTTTTCTTTGCACCCTCCGTTCTTGCTCCCTCTGCTCCATCACTGGGACCTTGTCAGGCGTTCATAAAGGAAAATTTGCGGAACGAGGGTTCGCAGAAAGGTGAGACAGAGCTCATCTGACGTGGCATCAGGTAAGATGGTATGTCTGGTATTAAACTTCGGGTACGTGAATGCCCTTTCCATTTTTTATTTTGTGAACAAGATCCTCCAATGCAATATAATGGTTTGGGGGCTGTCAGGTGATTGATTTCTTAGAAAGATGTTTGCACTGGAATGAACACTAGGAGCACAAAGTGTATGCGATTCTGTGAATACCTTTGAGAAAAAAGGGATGAGAATTTTTAAGGATTCCATTGAGGAATGTCACATGGAGCATAAGCATCCTCCTGAGACACTTCAACAGGTCTGTGAGTAAATGGGCAAAGCAGTTCCCAGCCTACGACTGAAGTAGGCTGCATGTACTAATACCCCCAATCCATCTCGTAATAGGATTATTATTTCTCCTCTTTTTACTTGGAGACCACAACAGTTTAGATGAGATGCGCTGATTTTATCAGCACTTCCTGCCAGTCAAGTCCTGCATTTGACTTCAATTTCCTGGAGAAATGTTTTTTTTTGGGTATCTCACTTTTACTTTAAAAATGAAACCGTATCTTACATGTATACACATCTTACATGTCCTCATTGATAAACAACTTGAAAGATGCTGCAGGATAAGCTTTGGGTCTTAAGTTGGCCAGCATTCAGAGAGAGAAAGATTTTCGAACTTATTAGCATTTTATAAAGAAAACAGATACTGAGATTTTTTTCATGAATAAGCAGAAGAATTAAAAAAAGAAACTAGAAAACCCAGAAGTTTTTAAAGAAGAATTTAAAAAAACTTTATTTTGAAAACAAGTTACAAGTTATTTGTCAGACTTTAAGGGATTTTTCATCGCGTGTAATTGTTGTGGTTAAATTACAACTATACACATATTTATGGTACAACTTCTTGATAGAAATGCTCATTGAAGGGAAAAAATCCAACAGCAATAGTATATATAGTAATTTTAAAACTTTTACACCTTTTGAGCGATGTAGTAAGTCTTACGCTTTAGAATACTTTCAAATATTTTTTGAAAATTATTAAAATACATGAAGTTATTATAAAACATCCCTGCTGATTAATAACATTTCCATTAGTGATTGCTATCAGTCTTTGTGAGTACCATTTCAAATTTCAGTCCAGAGGGTGAGTTTGGCATTCGTAATTGTGTCTTGCACAGAACACACTACCACTGTCTCTTTCCACTACCACTGCTACCACCGTCTCTCCCACCACCGTTTCTACTGTTAGGTTATTACTGACTATTGAGTACTTGCTATGGGTTGAACCATTTTATCCTCCTTCATCCTAGAACAGTTGAGATACTAGAGGATGAGGGACTTGTTTCAGGTCATGTAGTGGAAATGTGGTCAGAAAGTGAACCCAGAGCTGTCCTACTCCAAATTTTATGTTATTTTGCCCTTTGCGTCTTTTGTTGAAAATTCCAACAGTGAGCCCTTGTATTATTGCCTTCAAAAGCAGTATACTTCTAATGCTATATGCATTTGTCATCTTTCTTTGACTGGAAGAACTGATTTCTACTTTCTTAAATTTGATGTGACACTAGCATAACCTGGAGAAAGCAAAGCTCTGAAAATGAACAACAGCTTCAAGGTCTGTTTCCAGAACTGACCTTCAAACCCGTATGTTTTTCCCACAGCATTCTTTGGGATTATTATTTTCACAGCTGATCATATTGTAGGACTAGGTCAATGAGGTGTTAATACAGCCACCTCTTAAATGAAACCTGAATCTGAGTAAATTTGTTGTAGAAAACATAAGTATTCAAAACAAAAAAGCATCAAGTGAAGAATGTAGAAGAGAATTTCTAGAGTTTAGGGGGTAAGGAGATTATCTCCCATTTATTATTCTAATAAGGCATTAGAAGCTAATCTGTTGTGCCTATTTATAGGAATGCACCTGTTACAACATTCAAATTATTGTCTTCTAATCATCCTTTAACAATTTAATCAAATGTATGACATACTTGCCTGCAGTTTGAACTTGTAGTGGTTAGAATTAGTGTGAATAGAGCTATTGTTTTTATAGCCTACATGGAGGGGCGTGTGCATAGGCCGTTTGTTTAGGGTTCTGGAGTAGACAGTCTGGGTTTAGGTACTGCACATCACTTAACTAGTGAGACCACTGGCACAGGTTTCTTAACCTCTCTGTATTCAAGGATACCTGAATAATAGTATCTACAATTACCCTGTAGTTTTGTTATGAAGATTAAAATAGAATGCTTGTAAAGCATTTAGAATCCTGACTGGGCTTTAGTAAATGATTAGTAGATACTTTCCTTTAAGATGGTGTCATTAAAAACCTGGTTTTTATTTTACAGTTACTTAAAAGACAAATCAGTGAGCAAATGGAAATCAACACTGAATGAAAAGGGGATAAAATGCAAACCTCGGTTCCTTATTCAAGACAGTTAACTAAACCGAATTTAAAAAATCAGTGTATACATATTTTATTTTATGTTATTTAGAACACTTTTTGTTTATTTTTATAACCCAAAAGCCAGGTTTCATGACTGAAAAATGTTTATTACTATTGGTCCTTACCATCCTTCCTAACCTGTCAGTACCAGACCTCCCCCATCCAACTGCTTATCTTAATATCTCAATGTCAAGGCCTATATCTTTCCTAGATTGGAATACAGATGAGCATTTTATTTGTGTCTCAGTTTATGGCTAATTTTTCATTTTCTTGATGACTTAGGATGTCTTCCAGGAAAAAGGGCAGAATGTATTTTGCTGACCTTCTAAATTTAATTTGCTATTGCACTTTTTTTTTTTAATATTTAAAGAAGTTTAAAAAATTTTTGTTTTTTCTGCCATGCTCGGCAAAGACGACGTCTCACTATGTTGCCCAGGCTGGTCTTGAACTCTTCAGCTGAAGTGATAAATCCGCCTTGGCCTCCCAAAGTGCTGGGATTACAGGTGCGTGCCACTGCTCCTGGCCTAATGGTAAATGTGGCCAAAATACAGGAGTGTTCTACTTAAAAAAAAAAAAGAAACTTCATTTTTGTTTATGGGGGAATTCGAAGCATAAGCAAAAGCATAAAGAATAACAAAATGAACCCCTATGTATCCATCACCATTTGTTCTCTTTAAAAAAAAAATAACAGCTTTGTTGAAATATAATTCAAATACTATACAATTCACCCATTTAATGCATAAAATTCAGTTCATTTTTTGTATATTCACAGATACATGTAACCATTACCACAGCCAAGTTTGGAATATTTTTATCAACTCAGAAAGAAACCGCATATCCTTTAGCTATAACTCTCCTTCCCTCTTCGTTCTCCCCTAACCTGAGACCTAAGGAACTACGAATCTACTTTCTGTCTCTATGAATTTGCCTATCCTAGATATTTTATATAAACAGAATCATATAATAGGTGGCCTTTTGTGACTGGCTTCTTTAACTTAGCATGTTTTTAAGAGCCAGATATGTCTCATTCTAAAACCTATGTGCTTTTATTCATTTATGTTGTAACATATATCAGTATTTTGTTCTTTTCTTTTTTATGGCCAAATAATATTCCACTGTATGGATACTACCTTTTGTTTATATATTCATCAGCTGATGGACATTTGGGTTGTTTCCAAATTTTGGCTATTATGAGTAATGCTACTATAAACATTTATGTGTAAGTTTGTTTGTATGGACATATGTTTTCATTGCTCTTAGATAGATACTTCAGTGTTAAATTGCTGGGTCATATGGTAATTCTGTGTTTAAGTGTTAGAGTAACTTCTAGATTCCTTTCCAAAGTGGTTGCATCATTTTGCATTCCCACTAGCAGTATATGAGGGTTCTGATTTCTCCATATCCTCACCAACATTTATTACTATCTGACTTCTTTGATTCTGTCATAGTAGGTGTGAAGTGATATCTCATAGTTTTGATTTGCATTTCCCTAATGACTAATTATGCTGAGCTTTTTTTTTTTTTTTTTTTTGGAAACAGAGTTTTGCTCTTGTTGCCCAGGCTGGAGTGTAATGGTGTGGTTTTGGCCCACTGCAACCTCTGCCTCTCGGGTTCAAGCGATTCTCTTGCCTCACCCTCCCAAGTAGTTGGGATTACAGGCACCTGCCACCATGCTTGGCTATTTTTTTTTTTTTTTGTATTTTTAGTAGAGATGGGGTTTCACCATGTTGGCCAGGCTGGTCTCAAACTCCTGGCCTCAGGTGATCGCCTGCCTTGGCCTCCCAAAGTGCTGGGATTACGGGTGTGAGCCACTGCACCCGGCCTTGAGCATCTTTTTATGTTCTTATTGGCCATTTGTATATCTTACTTGGAAAAATACCTATTCAGACCCATTGTTCGTTTTTAATTGGACTTTTTTTTTTTTATTATTGAGTTGTATGAGTTCTTGTGTATTATCAGATATATGATTTGCAAATATTGTCTCCCATCATTTCATCTTCTTGATGGTGACCTTTGAAACCCAAAAGTTTTTAGTTTTGATGAAGTCTAGTTTATTTATTTTGTTTTTTTGAGATAGAGTCTCACTCTGCTACCCAAGCTGAGGTGTGGTGGCATGATTTTAGCTCACAGCAACCTCAAACTCCTGCCTCAGCCTCTCAAGTAGCTGGGACTATAGGCACACACAACCATGCCCAGCTAATTTTTTATTTTTTGTTTAGATGGGGTCTCGCTTTGTTGCCCAGGCTCTTCTCAAACTCTCAGGCTTGAGCAGTTTGCTTGCCTCAGCCTCCCAAAGTGTTGGGATTACGGACGTCAGCCACTGCACCTGGCTTTATTTGTTTATTTATTTATTTTGAGACAGGATCTTGCTCTGTCATCCAGGCTGGAGTGCAGTGGTGCAATCATGGTTCTCTGTAGCCTCAGCCTCCCAGTGTCAAGCAATTCTCCCACCTCAGCCTCCCCAGTATCTGGGGCTACAGGTACACACCACCACACCTGGCTAATTTTTATATTTTTTGTAGTGATGGGATCAGCACAGGCTGGTCTCAGACTCCTGGCTCAAGCAATCCTCCTGCCTTGGCCTCCCAAAGTATTGGAATTACAGGCATTAGCCACCATGCTTGGCCCTTGTTTATTTTTCATTGGTCACATTTCTGGTGTCAAATCTAAGAATCCATTGCCAAATCTGAGGTCATAAAGATTTACTTATATTGTCTTCTAAGAGTTTCAAGAGTTTTATAGTTTTATCTGTACATTAGCTTGTACTTAGATCTTTGACACATTTTGAGTTAATTTTAAACATATGATTAGAGGTAAGCATCCAATTTCATTCTTTTGCATGTGACTATTCGGTCATCTTAGACCCATCTGTTGCAATTACTTGTTGAATGTTCTTGACACCTTTGTTGAAAATCGGTTGATCATAGATGTATGGGTTTATTTCTGGACTCTCAGTATTTTCCATTTATCTTTATGTCTATCCTTATGCTAGTGCCATACTGGCTTAATTATTGTTGCGTTAGTAAGTTTTGATATGGGGAAGTGTGAGTTCTCTACCTTTGTTCTTTTTTAATTTTAAGATTGTTTTTGCTATTCTGGGTCCCTGGAAATTCCATACAAATTTTAGAAGAAACTTGTTGATTTCTACAGAGATGTCATCTGGGAATTACATTGGGATACAGGATTACATTGGGATAAGGATTACATTGAATCAGTAGATTGATTTGGGAAGTATTGGCATCCTAACAATATTAAGTCTTCAGATCCATGAACATGGGATGTTTCCATTTATTTAGATCTTCTTTAATTTCTATAACAATGTTTTCATAGTTTTCAGAGCATAAGTTTTACATTTCTTTTGTTAAATTTATTCCTAAGTATTCTTTTGTTTTGAGATGGAGTCTTGCTCTGTTGCCCAGGCTGGAGTGTAGTGGTGTGATCATAGCTCACTGTAATCTTGAACTCTTGAGTTGAAGTGATCCTCTTGCCTCAGCCTCCTATGTAGCTAGTATTACAGGTGCGCACCACCATACCTGGCTAACTTACGTATTTTACTCTTTTGGGTGCTATTGTAAATGTAATTACTTTTTAAATTTCATTTTGGATTGTTCATTGCAAGAATATAGAAATATAATTGATATTTGCATATTTTATATCCTGCAACCTTGCTTAACACATTTAGTAGTTCTAATCTTTTTTTTTGTGAATTCCTTAGGATTTTCTATATACAAGATTATGTCATCTGTGAGTAAAGATAGTTTTACTTCTTCTTTTCCCATTTGGAAGCCTTTTATTTCCTTTTCTTACCTAATTGCTATAGTTGAGAGCATCCAGTATGATTTTGAATACAAGTGGTGAATGCAGGCATCCTTGTCTTATGCCTGATCTTAGGAGCAGAGTGTTCAGTTTACACTATTAAGTATGATGTAAGCTGTGGATTTTGCATAGATGCCTTTTATCAGTGTGAGGAACCTTCTATTCCTAGTGTTTTGAGTGTTTTTTATAATGGAAGAGTTGGATTTATGGAGGTGATCAAGTGGCTTTTGATTTAGATTTTATTGATTTTACATTAATTCGTTTCTGGATGTTAAGGATGCCTATCTTGCATTCTTCAGGTAACTCTATTTAGACATGTTATATAATACTTTTTATATATTGTTGGATTCAGTTAGCTAGTAGTATTTTGTTGAGGATTTTGCATCCATATTCATAAGGGATATTGGTCTGTTGTTTTCTTGTGATGTGTTTGGTTTTGGCTCAGGATAACTAGATTTATAAAATGAGGTGGGAAGTATTCTCTCCTCTTTTGTTTTTTGGAGTGGTTTTTGAAGAATGGGTATAATTTTGCTTTCATTGTTTAGTAGAGTCCACCAGTGGATCTATCTTGGCCTGGACTTTTCTTTGTGGATAGTTTTTAAATTACTAATTCAATTTCTTTATTTATTATGGATCTATTTAGATTTTTTATTTCTTCTTGAGTCAGCAGAGGGTCTCCTCTGTTCTTGGGTATACCAGTGGAGTATACTCAAGCCCTCAGCTCCCCGTGTGTGTCCCTCCTGTGCTGCCTGCACCCAGAGTCCAGAGGGGACCGAGGTATTAGGGGACTGGTGTATCAGCACCGCCCCGAGCACGCACACACATGGCCGGGTTGCGACAGCACCTGGGCTCGGCTTCAACTTTGGTTGGAAATCGGAGTGGGCTCTGGGAGGGGCCAGGGAGCGGGAGTGGGCACTTCCAAACTGCAGGGGCAGGGGTGCTTCCCGGGCCACCGACAGTGCAGGGATGCCTGGGTCTGGAGCTGTGATTTAGTGGCTGCATCTGCGCCCAGGAGCGCGGGGCTCCTGCCCCTCCAACTTGGTAGGGGGCGGGGCTCCTGCCTGTTCCCGGCCCCCGCTGGCTCCACAGTGTGGGCAGCCCCTGCTATGTCTCCCACGCTGCAGCCAGTGTCTTCGCAGCGGCTGCCATCACTGCTGCCTAAATTGTCTTTTGAAATCCACCCGTTTTTTATCAAAGGAAATTAGTGGTATCCCAACTTTGTACTGATGAGAGTTTGGGGTTTCTTAATTTCTTCGGGGTGGGCAGTGCTCCTTCTCTGCTTCTACTTTTGAAACTGGAGAGAGGCACTTCGGAAACAAATGGTGACTATTGATTATCAGCCCAAATTGTTTTTTTCTATTGTTCATTAATTCTTTAAAGATATAAGTCCTTATTGTTCAATAAATTATTGTCTACAATGGTGCATGATACTACTTCCGACATTGGGGGAACAAACATACAGATGTTTATGTAATGGAATTTATGAAATTCTCCTATGCATGACCTTATGTTTGCCCTGGCATGAAAGTCTTTGTTGTTGCTCTGAAATATTGTTCTGAAATAATTAAGGTAGCTATGTTCTTGTGAGGAAGAGCCATTTATTGGACGTAGGTTTAAAAATTAGCCATTCTTCCGCGGTCTTTAAAGATTAAAACAAAGCAAACAAACAACAACAAAAAATCCTTCCATCGACATACTTTTTCAGTTTTTTGATATTAAATTGCAGATTATTGGCAGCCTGATGAGACAGGGGTCTAGAGACCAGGGAGAGAGTATGCAGAAGCAAGGTCCTGCCATTAGCTGTGTGAGGTATGGGAATCATGTAATTTCTCTGGACCTCTCCTGTAAAGTGAGAGGACCAGCTGATTGATGGATACTTTACAGCTGTTTTAGGTCTTTGACTTGAAAAATAATTTTTTTGAGCCCTTAAAAGGTAACTGATAGCAGAGGCCCTCTGAAAAAGAAGGGGAAAACTGGAGCTCTGCTATAAGAAAATATCCACTTAGGCAATCAGGTATCAGTTATATCAGTGCCTCTTCAACCTTAAGGTCCTTGTGATTCACCTGGAGATACGTTTGGGGAGGATGAGATTCAACATTTCTCATAAGTTTTTGAGTGATACAGATGCTGCTGATCCAGGGAGTACACCTGGAGTAGCAAGGAACCAAACTCTGTGAAAAGGAGGATTTCAGGAGCGAACAAAGTGGTGGGTGAATAAGGAAAAATTGATGGAGCAGGAGAAACAATAATGATATATATATTTTTAAGAGACAGGGTCTGGCTTTGTTGCCCAGGCTGGAGTGCAGTGGCGCAATTATGGCTCACTGTGGCCTCAGCTCCTGGGCTCAAATGGGAGAGTGGCTAATTTTTTTTTTTTTTTTAGGGGGAGAGATGGGGTCTTGCTATGTTGCCCAGACTGGTCTCAAACTCCTGGCCTGAACCAATTCTCCTGGTTTGGCCTCTCAAAGTGCTGGCATTACAGACATGAACCACTGTGCCTTGCCAAGAAGGATTTAAATGATGCCTTTGTTATTTTGTCAGTACAAATAAATTTCTAATTTTCGGTTAGAAGTTAATGAGAAATGAGGCTAGGTGTGGTGGCTCATGCCTGTAATCCCAGCACTTTGGGAGGCCAAGGTCAGTGGATCACCTAAGTTCAGGAGTTCAAGACCAGCCTGACCAACATGGAGAAACCCCGTCTCTACTAAAAATACAAAATTAGCTGGGTGTGGTGGTGCATGCCTGTAATACCAGCTATTCAGGAAGCTGAGGCAGGAGAATCACTTGAACCCGGGAGGTGGAGTTTGTGGTGAGCTGAGATCGTGCCATTGCACTCCAACCTGGGCAACAAGAGTGAAACTCCATTTCAAAAACAAAAACAAAAACAAAAAAGTTAATGAGAAATGAATGTCTTCTATAGGCATTCCTATTTGTAGACATTGTTGGAAAGTGAGTTCTTTCATATTGGAGGATTTTTTTGATTTTTTTTTTTTTGTCTTTTAACAACCCACTAGATCATAATATTAGAGGATATTTTTGTATTTATTCTAGCAAGCTGAAAAAATTTATTGACTAGCAGGTTTTTAAGGTCATTTTCATAGGATAGCTACTTTCACTTGATGCAGTATTTATATTCAAACTCCAGCTTTGTCTCTTGTGGTCACTTATCTAAGGATTTTGACTTTTAAAAAATGTATCATTATCATTGACAGAAAAAAACTCTTCTTTCTCCCTTACTTGGTTTAGTGTGTTCTCTAGGCAAGAAGATGAAAACCCATGAAGTTTTCTTTTCTGCCTGTGTTAGGCAAAGGTAAGACCCCCCTCAAGTGTTGTATAGTTCTTCCTTTCTTATTTTTTCTCCCTGAGACTTTTGAACCGGCTGATGCAGGAGTTAGCAGAGGATCACTTACTCTTTGGTTGGTTACTACTGATTTCTGTCCTTAGCTATGTCTTCAAATGGAGCTTATGCCTCCAAGTCTTCATCCTTTATGGTGTGTATCAGGAGCACTTGATACAGCAGGTCACTCCCTTATTCTGGATACATTTTTTTTTTTTTTTTCCACTTCCTTCCAGATGACTCACTTCTGGCTTTGTTTTGATGTCAGTGAATGCCCCTTTTAAGCTTCTGGTGGATTCCTCTTCTAATTCTTCTTCTTCTTCTTTTTTTTTCTTTGTTTTTGGAGACGGAGTCTCGTTCTGTCGCCCCAGCTGGAGTGCAGTGGTGCGATCTTGGCTCACTGCAAGCTCCGCCTCTCGGGTTCATGCCATTTTTCTGCTTCAGCCTCCCGAGTAATGGGACTGCAGGCGCCCGCCACCCCGTCCGTCTAATTTTTTGTATTTTTAGTAGAGACGGGGTTTCACCGTGTTAGCCAGGATGGTCTCCATCTCCTGACCTCGTGATCCACCTGGTTCGGCCTCCCAAAATGCTGGGATTATAGGCGTGAGCCACTGCACCCGGTGGGATTCCTCTTCTTCTTAACCTCTGTACCTCTCCTTTGTCTTCTAGGCTTGTGTCCGGTTTTCTCCAGATTTCTCATCATGCACCTTTCCCTTTCGTGATTATCCTTTTTATCCTTTTATCATAGCCATCTTTCATAGCCATGAAGATGACTGTGCTGTGTCCTGTGAGTCCTCCTAGGAAATCATTGGCATTTCAAGCGTGAATTTGGGTAATATTGTGCTCTGAGCTGCAAGAGAATGATGTTTCCTCATTCTTGTAGTCCAGTGGTATGGCATATTACAATTCTCCTAGGTATTTGACATATATAGTGAGACTATCTGGGATTTATTGAATACTGTTACTTTCCTCTCAAAAAGTCCAGTAAAAGTATAATACAGATGATTATTATGTTTTTTGAATGCTTGCTCCCAGATTTGAAGTTTAGTAATCTGACAATTTGTATGGTTACATAATGTCATTAGTAAAAACAAATGGTGCAAATATTTTTCAGAAAGTTTCCCACATATTTTGAAACTCATTATAAATTTGTTTACCTGTTATTTGTTCACTTCCATCAACTTCCAGTGTTTATCTAATTTCTTTCTTAGCATAAAGAGAGGACTTTGGATGGAGTTTTCGCTCTTTTTTCTCCTGGCATTTGTTTTTTTAAACTAGTTATTTTGAAAGAATTTTAGACTCACTTAGAAGTTGTAAAAATAATGGTTTCCCAATGAAAACAGTACAGTGATCAAAACCATCAAATTTGTTTTTGTCGTAGAGACTGGATCTCTGTTTTGTAGGCTGGAGTGCTGTGCCTTGATCAAAGCTCACTGCAGGCTGGCGCGATGGCTCACACCTATAATTCCAGCACTTTGGGAGGCTGAGGTGGGTGGATGGCTTGAGATCAGGAGTTGGAGACCATCCTGGTCAACATGGGGAAACCCCATCTCTACTAAAATACAAAAATTTGCTGAGCGTGTTGGCAGGTGTCTATAATCCCAGCTACTTGGGAAGCTGAGGCAGGAGAATCGCCTGAACTTGGGAGGCAGAGGTTGCAGTGAGTGGGATTGTGCCACTACACTCCAGCCTAGGTGTCAGAGCAAGACTCCGTTTCCCACCCCTCAAAAAAGCTCACTGCAACTTCAAACTCCTGGGCTCAGTTGATCCTCTCCTTAGACTCCTGAGAGTAGTTGGGACTATAAGCATGGACCACAAAGCCCACCTAATTTTTTTATTTTTTGTAGAGATAAGGTCTCCCTATGTTGCTTAGGCTAATTATAGATGTTAGCCACTGGGCCCAGCCCACCATTAAATTGACGTTAATATAATACTAAAGTTAAACTATAGATTTGATTTGGATTTTACCAAATCAAATTTGGATGCACTTTTTTTTTGTAGATAGTTCTAAGAAATTAATCCCAAAGAAAGTACCTTTTATTATTAGCTCCTTATAGTTACACCCTCCTGTAAGCCTAGCAACCACATGTCTGTTCTACATTACTATGATTTTGTCATTTTGAGAATTGGAAATGTAATTATTTAATATTTTACCTTTTTGGATTTTTTTTTTCATTCAGCATAATGCTCTTGAAATCTATCCAAGTTGCATGTGTCAGTTATGTTTTAAATTCTTAAGTTATATTGATATGGTGTGGATGTACCATAGTGTAACTAGAACATTGAGTTTTTTTCTTTAATGTAAGTTTAAAAAATCATAAAAAGGGATCAAAACCAGAGCAACAGCTAACACTTATTGAGTGCTTATTATGTGCCAGCTATTGTACTGAGTGGTCTACTGTATTCCTTTTTGTAAAAAACTAAAACTGTATATTTTTTATTTTTAATTGTGGTAAAATACATGTAACATAAAATTGAACATCTAACCTTTTTTAACTATATAGTTCAGTAATGGTAAGTAAATTGACATTGTTGTACAACCAATCTCCAGAACTCCTCATCTTGCAAAGTCAAAACTATATACCTATTAACAGTTCTCCTTTCTTCCTAGCCCCTGACAATCACCATTCTTAATGTTTCTGTGACTATTTTAGGTACCTCACATAAGTGGAATCATATGGTATTTGTCTTTTTGTGACTGGCTTATTTTACTTAACGTAATGTCCTCAAGGTTCATCTACATAGCATATGTCAGAATTTCCTTCCTTTTTAAGGCTGCATAATATTCCATTGTATGGGTATACCACATTTTCTTTATCCATTTATCCATTGATGGATGTTTAGGTTGCTTCTACCTCTTGGTTATTATGAATTATGATACAGTAAATCTGTGTGTAAAAATATCTCTCTGAGATTCTGTCTTTAGTTCTTTTGGATATCCACCAAGAAGTGGGATGGCTGGATCAAAACTTCTATGTTTAATTTTTTTTTTTTTTTTTGAGACGGAGTCTCGCTCTGTCGCCCAGGCTGTAGTACAGTGGTGCGATCTCGGCTCACTGCAAACTCTGCCTCCCAGGTTCATGCCTTTCTCCTGCCTCAGTCTCCCAAGTAGCTGGGAGTACAGGTGCCTGCCACCACGCCTGGCACTTTTTGGATTTTTTAGTAGAGACAGGGTATCACTGTGTTAGCCAGGATGGTCTCGATCTCCTGACCTTATGATCCACCTGGCTTGACCTCCCGAAGTGCTGAAATTAAAGGCATGAGCCACTGCGCCTGACCCTATGTTTCATTTTTTGTGGGACCTACCCACTGTTTTTCATAGTAGCTGCACCATTTTATATTCCCACCAACAGTGTACAGAGATTCCAATTTCTCCATGTCCTTGCCAACACTTGTTGTTTTGTGTTTTTTCCTACTTGCAGTCATCATTCTTAGGTTGAATATATTTTTGTTTTTTTTTGATAATGGATGTGAGGTGATATTGTTTTGATTTGCATATCCCTGATGATTATTGATTTTGAGCATCTTTTCATATTCTTCCTGGCCATTTGTATATCTTTTTTGTTGTTGTTTGAGACAGAGTCTCACTCTGTAACCCAGGCTGGAGTACAGTGGCATGGCCTTGGATCACTGCAACCTCTGCCTCCTGGGTTCAAGCAATTCTTTTGCCTCAGCCTCCTGAGTAGCTGGGATTACAGGTGCCCACCACCACGCCTGGCTAATTTTTGTATTTTAGTAGAGATGAGGTTTTGCCATGTTGGCCAGGCTGGTCTCGAGAACTTCTGACCCCAAGTGATCCTCCTGGCTCTGCCTCCCAAAGTGCTGGGATTACAAGTGTGAGCTACCACGCCCAGCTCATTTGTGTATCTTCTTTGGAGAAGTGTCTGTTCAGGTTCTTTTGCCTATGTTTTAATGGCCTAGTTTGTTTTTGTTGTTGTTGTTGAGTTGTAGGAGTTCTTTATGTATCCTGGATATTAGTTCCTTATCATATATATGACCTGCACATATTTTTTCCAGTTCTGTAGGAAACTGCATTCTTATTTAATCATCACGACACCACTCTACCTTTGTTTTGTAAGTGAGAAAGCCGAAGTACAGAGACGTTCATTAACTTTTAGTAACCTTCCACTGGTTGCATGGTTAGTTTGTGGTGGAGCAGGAATTCAAACTCACACAGGTTGCCTCCAGAGTCTGTACTTTCCCACCACATTATTTACAGCCAAGTTCTTGGCCAACTTTGTATGAAAACAAATGACCTTGGTTTCAATGATTAGCCCATGTGGAAGGCTTACTTTACGAGGCAGATTGGTCTACATTTTAAAAAAGTAGAGCTGATCCTCATTATTGGCAGACTCTGTATCATTCGTGAATTTGCCTACTTGCTAAAATTTATTTGTAACCCCCAAATCAGTGCTCGCAATGCTTTTGTGGTCATTTGTGGTCAAGTGCAAAAGAGTAAGAATTGAATCACCTGATGCTCATGTTCCCAGCTGATGTTAAACAACTGCTTTCTTCTTTCAGTTCTCATACTATAAGCAAGTGTCCTTTCATGGTCTACAGTATTTAGTGTCATGTTTTCCCCCACATTTTGGTAGGTTGTTTTTGGAGGCTGGTGTGGTGTTTTCGCTGTTTAAAGTGGCCTGCAAATGTAATACTGAAGTGCTGCCTAATGTTCCTAAATGCAAGAAGGCTGTGATGTATCTTGTGGAGAACAGACAGATGGTCCCTGACTTACAATGGTTTGACTTATGATTTTTCGACTTTAGGATGTTGTGGGAGTGATACACATTCAGTAGAAACCATACTTCAAATTTTGATTTTTGATCTTTTCCCTGGTATATTACATGCATTTTTGACTTAAAATATTTTCAATTTATGATGGTTCTATTGAGATGTAATCCCATTATAAATTGAAAAGCATCTGTATGTGCAATTAGATAAGCTTAGTTCAGACTGAGTTCTAGTGCTGGTGGCCATGATTCCCATAGTAATGAATCATCAATACATATTAAATAAGGTATCTTTAAATAGAAACACACAAAAAACTACATTATGTATTGATTGGTTGAAGAAAATGTTGTTACTAGAAGCTTGTAGGAATCTATCTAACCCTGTGTTTCTCCTCGGAGCAATGGCTCAGTATCTGCTAATTCATTGTTTACGGCGGCCTTATAAAACATAACTTTTGTGAATAAGGAGAATTGACTGCATTTCCTAACTGCCATTTAAATCAGTGTAACATGAAGGAAAGCCTCATTTATGTTAAATAAATGAACCGTTGTAGAGTCCCAGGGCATGTGAATCTGTGTTGTAATTCAAAAGGTCCAAGTGCTTTCACATCTGCCATATCAGCAACTCAGTGGTAGGTAGGGCTGGTCTATAGTCATTCTAGATAAGAAATCCAAGTAAGGAGAGGTTATGTGGGTTGCCTGAGGACACACAGATAGTTACTGGTATAAATGGTCCTGCAGCCCAATTTTCCTGCTTCATTTTTGGTGTGAATTTCCCTCTTCTGTTTTGCCTTTCTGTAACTAGCATAGCAAGAGGAAGTGAATGCTTTTTAAGTACCTGTAACATACCATTTCCAGGGCTAGTCACTGATGGGTTTGATCTCATTCGTCTCAGCAACTCTTTGTAATAGGAGATGCAGTTGGCTCTCCATATCCCCGGGTTTCACATCCATGGATTCAACCAACTGCAGGTTGAAACCTATGGATATGGAAGGCTGACTGTACCAGGTCATTATATATAATAAGGGACTTGAGCAACTGGGGATTTTTCATCTGTGGGGTCTTGGAACCAATCTCTCACAGGTACGGAGGGCCAACTGTAGTGCAGTCTTGCCAATGACTAGACTGAAAGGAAGTTAGGTATTTCACTGAAGACTTATGTGTTAAATAGTGCTGATGGAATTTGAATCTTGATCCTCCAAAGAATATGTTCTTTTGTTATTTTCTGCAGTTCTCTCCTAAATGTTTCGGAAGAGAGAATTAGCACAACATAAATGTATAATTCTCAGCCCAATTTACTAATGGTGTTGCAAAATATCTGATTAATGCTTCCAGCCATTTGGATTTATGGTTTCATTTATGTGTACAAAATATTAAAAAGTTAATATAGAAATGTCTTCTCAGATCTGTCCAAGTTTAATTTGCTATGCCTTAAGACATAATTATTAATTCATAGTGTGAATTCGATTATCATAAATGTTTTCTTTTTAGTGTGAAAGAAAATGTCTTTATTTAAAGCCCGTGACTGGTGGTCTACTATTCTGGGAGATAAAGAAGAATTTGATCAAGGCTGTTTGTGTCTGGCTAATGTTGACAATAGTGGAAATGGACAAGGTAAGCAATTTACAACCATGCATCTTGGATCAAAGCTTTAAAGAGATCAAATAAGGCTGGGCACGGTGGCTCACACCTGTAATCCCAGCACTTTGGGAGGCCAAGGTGGGCAGATCACGAGGTCAGGAGTTTAAAACCAGCCTGGCCAACATGTTGAAACCCTGTCTCTACTAAAAATACAAAAATTAGCTGGGCTTGGTGGCAGGCATCTGTAATCCCAGCTACTTGGGAGGCTGAGGCAGGAGAATCACTTAAACCCAGAAGGCGGAGGTTGTAGTGAGCTGAGATAGTGCCATTGCACTCCAGCCTGGGTAACACAGCGAGACTCCATCTCAAAAAAAAAAAAAAAAAGATCAAATAAAAATGACTTGCTTTTCAAAATATGTACTTTTTAGAACTTAATTGAACTATCTGAATTGTACTTAATTTTGAAGGTTTTTTTTTATAAGTAATAGGTAGCAGACTGTTAACAATAGTCTTTCTGTTTTGTTTATGTTCTGGTTTGTACTGATTCTGTCATATTGTTTGCTGGAATTTAGTACAAGTTATATGGCATCACTTCATTTGTATCAAAATTTGGTCTTGTAGGGGAGAGTTAGTAAAATATTTTGAATTTTGGAAAATTTCCTTTTGTAGAAATTCTTTACAAGAAAAATACATTTTTTATTGGACCTGGAAACCATTCATACCATAATGAAACTATACTAGCTCTATTTGGTGGTAGAAGACAATTGTTAAATCATTGCTTTCATTATCATATTATAATACTAAAACCTACATCCTAGCTTATTCTTATGCATCTTCATGCTTTTTAAGTGACCTTTAAAACAGTTTGATTCTGTATTATTGTATCATTGCTATTTGAAATTTGTATTTGGTTTATAGTCATGGGCTTTTTTTTTGGTAATCCAGATAGTCATTAGCCTCTTAAAAAGAAAACTTATTATAACTCTTCTTTCGTTTACTGCATATAAATATTATCCCCTTACATTTTTTAAAAATTGCTTTTCTTGCCTATAATTAAAACAGTGGAATCTGCAGGAAAATGTGAAAGGAGAAAACTGTGTTGGTAAAGCAGAAGAGTGGGAGTACTAAACTGCACTGAGCACCTGCTAAGTTGTTTTGAAGGAAAGTTTGGTTCCTCATTTTCCACTGATAGGAGATGGGAAGGCCTTCTATTCAGAGGGTATTGGGAGGTTCTTCAACCCTGCCTCTGCCCCCACTATTTGTTAAAGCATGTGATTCCCCAATTATTTGGCCATGTAAGAGTCATGCCACAGAAATACCTGCCAGAGAGAACAATTTCAAACCTACTTTTGCCCAAACTATCTAAAGTTCAGCTTGGTTGGAAACTATACTTACTGATTATCTGAATAACATACTGTTCACTCATTCATTTCTATTGGAGCTCCTTACTGGGGTGCCACCAGTAGATTACCAATATGCTGAGATACTGCTTCCCTCACAGTTTGTGGTGAGCTGTGAGCAGCTTCCTTTGTTTTCTGAAGCTTGCTATACAAAAATTATTACATATGTGTGTTCCACATAGACAAAAACACTGATCGTTGTGTTCCAAAGCCTGGATACCTGTGTCATAATATCCTGGGGTGGTTATGATGTATGAAGATTTTCTATCCCAGACACATGAGATGCTATAAGATTGTGTTATCCAGGGGTAGGTGGGGTGGTGTGACTTAGGTATCCTAATTTTTGATAAGCTCCAAAACTGAATGCTGGCATTCTCAAGTTCAAGAATTATTTTTGTTGATCTTATAGAATGGAAAGTTAACAAGAGCAGTTTTGGATATGCTCTGTTTAAGATAGAAACGTCTAGTATACCGAATAGAGGTAGAGATTTGGGGATGAACAATATGGTGTTTATGTTTGGAGATCTGAGAACAGGTGAAAATGCACAGGGAGAGAAGTTGAAATTAAGAAGGGAGGAAGTATAGGACTGTAACCTGGAGAATATGGGGATCAACGGGGGAAGTGTGAGAAGAGTAATAGATTCTGAAAAGAGCAGGCAGAGAGGCAGGAAAACTAATTAGGCTGGTACCTGAGAAGCAAAGTGTAATGATATGAGGATTGAAAAGTTTTTTTTTTTTTTTTTTTTTTAATTTTTCTTCTTCTTCTTCTTCTTTTTTTTTTTTTTTTTTTTATAAGACAGAGTCTCACTCTGTGGCCCAGGCTGGAGTGCAGTGGTGCAATCTTGGCTCACTGCAACCTCCACCTCCCCGGTTCAAGCAGTTCTCCTGCCTTAGCCTCCTAAGTAGCTAGGATTACAGGTGCCTGCCACCATGCCCAGCTAATTTTTGTATTTTTGGTAGAGACAAGGTTTTGCCATGCTGTCCAGTCTGATCTTGAATTCCTGACCTCAGGTGATCCATCTGCCTCGGCCTCCCAAACTGCTGGGATTACAGGCGTAAGCCACCACACCTGGCTTTTCTTTCTTTCTTTTTTTTTTTTTTTTAAATTGAGACAAGGTCTTGCTCTGCTGCCCAGGATGGAGTGCACTGGCATGATCATGGCTCACTGCAGCCTCAACCTCTCAGGTGTGCCCCACCATGCCTGGCTAATTTTTATTTATTTTATTTTTTTGTAGAGACAGTGTCTACTTGTGTTGCCCAGGCTGGTCTTGAACTTCCTGGGCTCAAGTGATCCTCCTGCCTTGGCCTTCCAAAGTGCTGGGATTATCGGCATGAGCCACTGAGCCTGGCCTAAAAGTTATCATGCTCTTTAGCAGCAAGTGGTTCATTAGTGTCTGTGACAAGAGTGGATGCGTAGGCACAGTGGTAATGAAATCTAGGTTTTCAGTGTATGAATGGGGAGTGAGTGGGAGGGGGGGAGAATATTTATGGCTCTTTAAAGAAACTTAGCTGTGAATGGAAGAAGGGAGGAGGATGATTTGGAGGCCATGAAGGGTCGAGGGAAGTGGGAAAAATTCAGTGTAGGATAGAGGGTTTCATTGATGGAGCAGGGACCCAGAGAGGACAGTCAGAGATGAGATCAGGTGTGCAGATGGAAGGTTAATCTTGAACAGATGTGGAAACTTTTTTCCACAGTGATAGAGGAAAGAAGGTAAGAATCTTTACAGATGTAGAGAAATTTGCAGGTCAAGTTGGGAAGTTGAAACAGTAATGTCAGTTGACCTCTACTTTTCTTGTAGGTAATCAGACAGTTAGAGAAGAGTTGCAGGGATCCTGAAATTGCTTTAGAAGAAGCCGAGTAAAACACAGAAAGATTCCTTGTTAATCTTGATCGTACAATTGAAATTGAACACCCCATGCATTTAAAGTGGTACTTACTTTCCTAATTCTCTCAACTCAAGATTCAGACTCTTGAGAGAGATAGTGAGAATGAGGGAGAGAGAGAGGATCTGAATAATACAATTTAGATTATATGCCAACCTGTGGCCTAGAGGGAAAGTTTATTACTAGAATTGGAGTAGAAAGCAAATGAGACTGACTAATGGCTTTTCATTTAATGCCTGCATGTTCATTAATTCCTGGGGAATCCCATATTTAATTGTAGCTTGAAATCTGTGAGAGTCAGACTTATCTGAGATCTGGTTACTATAATAGTCCTGCAAAGTATTTTAATAATCATACATATACATTTTGTTTCAGTGGGTTAGCTTGTTACCTTGTGGACTTGGCCATCCTGACCTCCTCTTATCCCTGAAGATAGGGCTCTATTGACCTATCCATGAGTCTTGGTTATTTAGTGAGTAAAAAGGCAGACAGGATACATGGGAAGCTTAGTGGGGAATATTTTAGGAAGGTTTAAAGGTTTAAGTCTTCTTCAACCCTTCTGGACTCCATTATAACAGTATAATTCCATTCTTCCTGATCAGTGCCTTTACTTTTACTTAAGAAGGCTGAAGAGATTTGTCAAGTCATTTGTTACTGTAATTTAAAACTTAAAGAATCAGTCTCTGAATTAGCTTCTCAGTGGTTAAGCCCCACTATCTGAGTCGTAAGTGGTGAGAAATGTTTCTGCAGAGTACCAAAGACCCTGAGTTTATTCTTTACCCTTAGATGACAATTTTGAGATTTAAACCTATCATTCTTTTGTTTTAAATTATCCAGTGCCCTTCGATAAAGCTATCTTACATGTGGTTTGGTGTTCCTCCTTGTTCAGTTGGCCTGTGGCAGCAGCTTTCCGGTCTACTAGAGTTTCACCTGCAGTGGGCACAGAGTCTCAGATGACTAGAGATGATAACTTGATTAATTGTTCTGTTACAATGTACAGTGCTACTTAACCCCACCTAGAATATGAATGAGAGTGTTCTGTGAAAGGGCATTTATTTAAAGTGACCCCCAAATACTGAAGGAGCTGAGAACCAAAGATTGAGGCAGACAAATCCAGTTTGTCAGTATATGGTGATTTATTAGGTGAACTTATAGGCAGAAATGTCCTGGGCAGTTGCAAGACAGGTAGCTCTCCACACCACAACCCCCAGACCTAGGGCTTGTATCTTGGGGAATAAAAGTATACATGCTCTGGAAAGAATGTGTAGGTGGCTATGAGTGTCACAGCCTATGATATATACAGCAATATCAAGTGCTGTTTTGGAGGAAAGGCAAAACTTAACAATGAATAGGTGTTTCTGCATAAAGAGTAATACATCAACTAGAGATCTTGGAGGAGTTCTTTGACTCGAGTTTGGTCAGGAGTCACATGGCAGATTAGCATTTAAAATAAAGTCACTCTTGTCCCCACAAAGAATCTTACTGTTTTGTACCCCATTTCAGGTCAAGAACCAATTCCCATACTTTGGAGGCCATGGCAGGTAGATGGCTTGAGTTCAGAAGTTTGAGACCAGCCCGGATAACATGTCGAAACCACATCCCTACAAAAAATACAAAAATTAGCTGGGCATGGTGGCACATGCCTGTATTCCCAGCTACTCAGGAGGCTGAGGTGGGAGGATCAATTGAGCCTGGGAGGTTGAGGCTGCAACAGGCTGTGATTGCATCACAGTACTCAAGCCTGGGCAACAGAGTGAGACCCTATCTCAAAGGAAAAAAAAAAAAAGGAAGAACCAATTCCAAATATGCTTGCATGTTTTCGTGCCTGCAGTTTATTTTTTAGTGCTCATTTCTATATCAGTTATCTTTTATTTTTGGCCACAAGTGGCAAGAAACTGATAAATTTAAGTACAGAAGGTACTGAAATGAATGTAAGATAGCTTTCCCAAATGCAGGCAGAGTTGAACTGAACAAGCCTTTAGTGGGGACAGGAATGGGCATGACTCTAGAGACCTTGTAAGTCTCCAGTATTGAAGTTCCCAAGATTATACCTCTCTCATAGGGTTATTATGAGGATTTTTTTTTTTTTTTTTCTTGAGATGGAGTCTCGCTCTGTCACCCAGGCTGGAGTACAGTGGCACCATATTGGCTCACTGCAGCCTCCACCTCCCGGATTCCAGTGATTCTCCTGCCTTAGCCTCCTGGGTAGCTGGGATTACAGGTTTACCACCACACCCAGATAATTTTTGTATTTTTAGTAGAGACAGGATTTCAACATGTTGGCCAGACTGGTCTTGAACTCCTGACCTCAGGTGATCCGCCTGCCTCGGCCTCCCAAAGTGCTAGGATTACAGGCCTGAGCCATTGCACCCAGCATTTTTTTTTTTTTTTTTTTTCCAGTGACAAGGTCTTGTTCTTTCGCCCAGGCTAGAGTACAGTGGCACGATTATAGCTCACTGCAGCTTTGAACTCCTTGGCTCAAGCAGTCCTTCCACCTCAGCCTCCCAAGTAGCTGGGACTAAAGAGGCATGCCACTGCACCCAGCTTTGCATGGCATTCCCTCTTTGTCTCTGTTCTGTCCTCTTAAAGGACATTAATTGAGTTCGATCACACACCTAATTAACTGTGACCTCATTTTAACTTGATTACATGTGCAAAGACTCTGTTTCCAAATCAGGTCACATTCAGAGGTACCTCGGGTTATGACTTTAACATATCTTTTTTTGGGGGGGATACAATTTAACTTATAACACCCATTCTATCATTTCCCCTTCTTGTACTTAAGATGAGGCATTGCTAATCAAGGCACTCTATCTAGTGACGACTCACAATCCTTTTTAATACAGTGTTTTCAACAGCCATAACCAGTTATAGAGTTGACCTCTATGATGGAATCAGTTTACAACATTGTACTAGTCCTTTGATAAAGGGGCTTGCTTTGATTGAGTTAAATTGTGACTTCGATACCAAATAAAGGTTTAGGAAAAAATGCAATATGTTAGTACATTTGAGTGTAGGGATGTAAAGCTATTTATGAAAGCTCGTGTGTTATTAAAATAAGTACACTTTAATTATACCTTCTTTGACAGAGTGGCCTTTGTATATAAAGCAAGACTGAATTCTTTTAATTTTTAGATTTATCTTTTACACATTAGAAAGCTTATTTCTTAAGAGATTTGCTAATGTTTGTTTCTTCCTCTTTTTTTTTTTTTTTTTTTTTTATTTAAAAACTCTCTACAGATAAAATAATTGTGGGTAGCTTTATGGGATACCTAAGGATCTTTAGCCCCCATCCTACAAAAACAGGAGATGGAGCTCAAGCTGAAGATTTGCTTCTAGAAGTGGATCTACGAGATCCAGTACTTCAAGTGGAAGTAGGAAAGTTTGTTTCGTAAGTAAGCCCACTAATTCTGGTATTTTACTTGGAGTATGTCAATCCTTTGCTGGGTCACTTTTGTGCATTTTTCAAAGAAGACCATCCATGAATTAAATATATTTTCTGGATATTGTCACCTAGGTGTTTCTCATGTATGGCATGCATTTTATGTGAAAGCTATACATTTAAGATATAATAATTTAGGGTCTTTTAATAGTAATAGACTTAAGATGCCTGACATTATCAGAAGCTTAAAGACAAAGAGATAAGCTTTTGAAAATAACCAAATAAAGAAATAAATAAGAAGTATCTACTTATTTAAAGTTATGTAAGTGTCCATTTATAATCAGATGAAATAGCAGATAACCATTACTTTTTGGTTCATAGCGTTGAGGTTTTAAAATGAATACTTATTTGGGGTAGAGAGGCCCTATGGTTTCTTGAAAGAAGTCAGTTCAACCTACAAAGTAAGTCTTCCCCCTACAAGAGCTTTGTTTCAAAGTACTTTATTCTTAAATCTAATTTATTTTAGAAAAACATTTATTAGTTTGACCTTTGGGTAATATGTCTGCTTTTTATTTACTGATTATATTGCTGATCCTCTTAGTTTCATACACAAACTGTCTTATAATTAAGCTTGTATTTCTTAATCGTTGAAAAATATGATGAACACTTATCAAGTAGCCAGAGTTGGTTTGCCTCCTCTTTTTGAGCTCCCTTTTGCTTTTTAAATCTGGGCAGTGCCCTAAGCTCTGGATTTTGGCATTCTGCATTTGTTTATCATAATTTATTGGCCCCAGGGGCCATTTAGTCAGGGCCCTAACTCCTGCTTGAAAACCAAACAACCACTCACCCTCTTCTAGTGATATGTTTTATTCTGTTGGGAAGCTGTAGCTTAGATGCTTTAGGCCAGGATATGAGATGAGACTTTTATGCTTTGTGACTGATGTGGTTGGTAAATATCTACTCCATTTAAAAGCAGATGATGATTAAGTGCCCATCATGTACCTAGGACATATTAGATGTGATGGATTTACAAAGTAAGGAGACAAAAGCATTCTTCCCTCTAAAAACTGTTTTTACCTTACCATTAAAAAAACTGAAACACAACCAATAAACTTTCTGTATAGTAGTCTTTAAGTCTAGCCCTCATCTATGTGATCGCATTGGAAGGGGAGGAAGTTAACGTTAATAAGTAGATAGTATACTAGGCCTTTCTGTGACATCATGCTCTTTTCCTGAGCATGATGGAAAACTCGTTTTGAATGTCCAGGGCACATATACAAAATTTCCAAAGGTGATACTGATTATGTGATAGTCATGTATATTTGCATTTTCTACTAGTAGAGCAAATTATGAGTATATATTAATTGTAACAATGTTTTACAGATGTTATCTAATAAGATTCTTATTTCTAAATAAGATACTAACACTCTGAAAGTTTAAATGATCATATATACAGTAAGGTGCAGAGTCAGAACCCCCATCTAGGTCTGCAGACTTCGATTATAGTCCTTGCAATTTAGAACACAGTCTGTATAGGGGTTGCACACTGGAGGCCTGCTTGTACATGTGAGCCTGCTCTGTATTGTATTGTATTTCGAGATGGAGTTTCACTCTCATCACCCAGACTGGAGTGCAATGGCACGATCTCAGCTTACTGCAATCTCCGCTTCCCAGATTCAAGCAATTCTCCTGCCTCAGCCTCCCAAGTAGCTGGGACTGCAGGCACGTGCCACCATGCCTGGCTAATTTTTGTATTTTTAGTAGAGATGGGATTTCACCATGTTGGCCAGGTTGGTCTCGAACTTCTGACCTCAGGAGATCCACCCCCTTCAGCCTCCCAAAGTGCTGGGATTACAGGTATGAGCCACTACACCTGGCTACCTGCTTAGTATTTTAAATTTAAAAGAGCTGTCAACATTTAAGAACTAAGAGATTTCACATAAAACCCCTGCTTTCTGGCTTTTCTTGAAAAGTGTGGGGCTCTGGCCACAAGCCCAGAACCAAGTAATAGCCACCTCCTTTAGTCTGGTCTCAGTCTCCAGTTAATCACAGCCATTTACACCCTTTACTCATTAACAACCCCTGGCTTGATCCTTGAAAACTGAATTTAGGATCTCTAGACTGTGCCATGCTACGGTTTCTGGAAACCACTTGAGATAGGCTGGGAATCGTAGTGGTGATATTGGTAGTTTATTTCTATTTGAGATTTAGTCCAAATGGAAATATTTTCAATACTTTTAATAAAATTTCAGAGATGGAAGTGATATATATGCTACTTCTAACAATGGTTGGTGTTTTGTGATGTTTTAACCTTTACAGGATGCTTTCACATTATTTTATTTCATTTCACTGAACCTCTTATTTTTCATGAGAAATAGGCTCAGGGAGATTTAAGTGACTTGCCCAAAGTCACAGGTGAATTAGTCAGAAAGCCAGGACTAGAACTTGGATTTCTTTATTGAAAGAAATAGCACTTAGGGAGAGACCTGAGATCTGACTTTTTCTTGGAAGCTCTGTTGGCTTCAATCTGAAGGCAGTGTCTTGAGGCAGAGTACTTGAGCCTCTGGGGTTGTCAGATTGGTTGTTTATCATTATATTTATTTTTCAGTTATCTGAAAAATATTAGAATGTTATCTAATGAATTGTTTTGTTTACTCACAGTGGCTGTGGTTATGAGATGTTTTTGAAATTATTTTACAACTTTTTGGTTATATCTAAAACTAATATTGGAAAACTTTAAAAACTTTCTCTGTTTTTCAGAGGTACTGAAATGCTACATTTGGCTGTGTTACATTCTAGAAAACTTTGTGTCTACTCTGTCTCAGGTAAGAAACATTTTTACCAATGTAGAATTTATATTACAAATTGGGCTTAATGTTATATAAGAATAGATATTCCCTAGTGCCAACTTGGTAGAGAACACAAAACATTTAGATGAATATTTTCTTGTCTTGGTTAGCATTTTCTCATTTTTCATTTATTCTTTCAGATACTTAGACTATTACATTTTCATGGTCTACCGTTTCTGTGTATACGTATCTTTCTAGCAGAGGATTCCTCTTAATCACCTGCCTCTCCAGAATTGTTTCCAGGATTGGCTGTGACTAATATAGGCCAATTCTGGGTACTTAGGACACTTGAGTCTTAAGAAATGTTCTACAATAATGAAATTGATTAGATGCTAAGTCATAGTGGTTTGAAGTACATTTTCTTTGGTGAACCTCAAGTATTTTCTCTTTACAGTTCCAATTTCTTGGTTTTTGGTTGTCTTCACTTAGGCTTCATCAGGTTTTATTCTCTGACATGGTTCTGTGGGTACAAGTATAGTATGTGGTTTGGTTTTTATTAAAATTATAGTATGTGGTTTGGTTTTCATTATATTTTATTTTGGTCTTTATTAAATGTAAGATATAACTTAAAAATTTTTATTTCAGTTATTAGGTAAGTTTAGTTCAAGTGGAGAGTTATTTTAATGGATGTCAGTGTTAGGGGCATTTTTTTATGGGTATGAGAAAACTAAGTGTCTGTGAGGCTATTCCTTATACCAGAGATCCTCTCCTTTGGAGCTTGCTGTAAATGTTAGCTTCTAGGATTTGGATTTCTCAGACTTATTCTCTTGATTTGGGCTTTCTTTGTATTTTGCTTTCAATTTGAGTAATGATGCATATTTACTCACTGAATTGGAAATTCTTAGGCAATCTCTTTTCAGGGTGAAGATCTTTTAGATTTCTAAGGCAGGCTTGCTAACCTGGTGTGGTGTGTGGTAGACATCCAGTAAATACTTGTTGAATAAATGAATGAACAAATTTCTGGGTAGTGCTGAGGTAACTGACAGTGACTTTCTTTATTATTCTTCACCATGTGCTGTTTTTGTCCCCTTCTCTGTTACACTATCATTTTATTTCCCACTCTGTTTATGTCAGAGGCCTGATAAAGTGTGCTGTCATTGATTTTATGGTAAAGGACATGGTTTCATGTTGCTCCTCCTAGTGACAGGTCATTTATTTAGTTTGCCAGAATAAATGGAGAAGGTATTATCATACGGTGTACGTTACTTTATTGCATGGGTCTAGTTGTTCCTCTGTTTTTGACCGTAAGCCTGTTATTTTTCTAAGTGGGATACACAGGCAACGGAGGAGAACTTGCCTACAGTTATAGTTACCCAGAATACTTCTTTGGAAATTAGTTCCTTCTGAAGGCTCCATGGGGGGGTGCTAAGCAGGGCAGAGAGGAGGATATCTTAGAAACTAGAAATTCGATTAGACACTAGGCCTTCCCTGGTCCTGCTCAAACTATGGGCCAGAAAGACAGACACCTCTGGAGTTCCACTGGGGCTTAGAGCACAGACAAGGGATAAAATGTGTACTTATCAAAAAAACCCACTGAAAGAAACTGGCATAGTAGGTGACAATTTGTTTATGGCACATTGGTATCCTCCTTCAAGTAAGTGTTGAAAAAGAAAGTTATTTGCTATGGGAATGGTGATATTATTGATCTTTTATTCTTTGTGTTCATTTAAAAGCTTTGTATTCTCTGGGCACCAAGAATTGTCCAAACTACATTCTCTTTTGCCCCACCTCACTTCCCTTCTGTCTCTCATTTCTTCAGCCTCTTTTGATATTTGTGGGCTGACAATTTGTATATTTTTCCTGGCTTGGCTTAAACTGAGAAGCATGGGAAGTTAATGCTTTTGTTCTCTTGAATATGTTTCTTGAAGTTCCAGACTGAACTTTTACCTAGCTTTTACTGTAACAGGGGAAGCACAAATATTTTCTAATTTAAGTGAAACCACTAGTGTCAGCAGACAAACGTGTGAGCTGAACTTGACATCCTTTTCTTCAACTGCTCCCTTCTCAAATATTTTTTGTTTTCTAAAAAAGATTTGAGGCAAACTAGAGGAGACCTTCTAAGTTCAGTCTCCTGGACATACCTAACAACCCTTAATAGTCAGAGGCTATTTTGCTAACTTCTTTTTGGTGGGTTATGTGTCATCAAATGTATGCTGAATACAGAGAAAAAGCAGGGTCTTGCTGACCTGAAGTTGGCCTATCTTATCATACTCTGGTGAAGAGAAAGTATCACATGCCATCTCAGATTTCTTTCTGATGGGCTTCAGTTTCTGAATAAATGGTTACAGATGTGTGAGTGTAAGCCATACTGATTATGTTGTTTTCAATATTATTTTCCAAAAAAATGTGTACTTCTCAAGAAGCATTTACTAAGCATCTGACATATTTATAGAATTTTAATGGTTTCCATGAGGAGGGCAAAAAAGATGTGGTTCTTTACTTTTGACAGGCTTATGTAATCTAACTTGGTTATTTAGCGCAGTACACCTTTACTTAATCTGTAATGGCTTTGCGTTTAACGTCCTTAGATTGCTCAGCAGTTACCTAAAATTGCACTGAAAACTGTTGTCAAAGTGACCTTTGATTTTCCAGAGAATTTTTTTGGTTTAAATCAGATCTTGTTTAAGTAAGGCCTGTTGCATAAATGTTTGAATATTCATGTATTTTCTAATGGAAACTTTATAATAATTTTATGTAGACCATAATCGCATATGCTATATTCAGTCCATATATCCCAGGGTAAAACCTATGTAAATAATTTTAATATTATGTCACTGATGCCTTTTTAGGGAGAAAATGGTCAGAAATATTAGATTTCCAAATACTTATTTTATTCCAAGGTAGTTATCTAAGGAAAATTGTCTTTTTCTCCATAGTTGCATTATTAAGTTTTAAAGTGCTATTACCTGAAATTTAAGATGTATCAATGCATTTGGAGTTTTTACACAAAGCCTAATGTCATTTCATGCCAAGTTTGTTTAAATATTGGCTGCTGACACCTATGTTCCTTGACATGAGTTCCTAATGTTCCTGCTTGCATTTTGGCTAGCAGGCATGTATATAAGTGCTTTTCTTATTCAGAGGGATTGATCTGGTTGTAGATGTTGTTGAAAGAAAAACCTTAGTCAAATGAAATTTAACAGTTTAATTGAGCAAAGAATGATTTGTGAATTGGGCAGCCTCTTGAACCGTAGCAGGCTCAGAGAGACTCCACCGGAACCAAATGGTAGAAGATGATATATAGACAGAAAAAGGAAAGTGACAGACAGAAATAGGGTAAGTGATATACAGAAAATAGAATGAGGTACAGAAACAGTCAGCTTGGTTACAACTTGATGTTTACCTTATTTGAACATGGTTTGAACAATTGGCCTCCTTTGGCGAAAACTTAGTGATTGGCACAAGAGTAGGTTACAGTCTATTTATACCTCCGTTTAGGTTATAGTTCACTATGTACAGAGAAACCTTTCGGCTGAACTTAAAATATGTAAGGAGGCAGCTTTAGGCTAAACTTGATTTAACAATTTTCCCCTCTTGGTCATCCTCTCAATTTTGAGAGATTGACCACAACTAGTCATTGATGTCACCATCACCATCGTAAATGTTCTTATTTCATCTCAAAACCCACTGGGAAATAGCAGAACAGTGGGTTTTGTAAGGTCAGAACAAGGAATTCAGGTTTTTTTTTTTGTAAAGGTTAGAGTAGAGGGTACTTCCTTATGCTGGAATGTCCTGTTTATAGGAAAAAAACAAAATCTGGTCTGTTCTAGGAGCTATGTGTTTCCTTGAGATATTAGTTTGATTGTGTCACATTTAGCATGAGTGACTTCATTTTGTCTTGGTCTTGTCTGTTGGGACCTAGTGCATGAGCTTAGTCCAAAACAATGGCCTTCCATAATTTTATTTTGAAATTTTCCTCTTTTAGTCAGGTTCTCACATAGGTGAGTGTGACCAAAACTTAGGGCCTTAATTCTACTCTCAGTTAACATCAATTTTGGGTTTCTGATCTCAGGATGTCATTCATAGGTTACAGTGCCCTCATGGTCACATATCTTTTTAAGCTCTTGTCCTTCTAGTTGAAGAGAGATCATGTGGCACTCTAGAGATGGCTGCATGCAAACATTTAAAACTTTTGAGAGAATATAGCACACTAGGGAGATTACTATTTTGACTATCAGAAGGATAATACCTAGAGTTTGGAGCATGCTTCTTAGCCAGGGTCCCCATGAACCAAACCAACTAAAATTAAATAGATCAAAGAATGAGCTAGAAAAAGAGTCTGTTCGTTTTAAATAAAGTCTCTTCCTTAGTCCTCTACAGCTGAATCTCTGTAATGCCCAATGTGATGCATTTCTCCATGGTCAACAAGAAATGCCAGCAAGTGCACAGATACTGCTGTTTAGCCAGTAAGTAATCTAGAGCAGTTCTATTATTTAGCGTAACTTTCATAAGAGAATATAAAGTCCGTTATGTGACTGTAGCCTTTAGGGTAGAATCTGCTATAAAGCCTATCATGAGGGATAAATTTTTAATCATTACCTCATTTACTTCAAACCATGGAAAAGGAGACCTAACAAATGATGCCTATTTAGAAGAATGAAGACTTATTGGAAATGTTCTCTTTAACCTATGATGGAGGTTAAGAGGAGTGGACCAGTGTCCTGTTTCTGACTGATTATGAGGCAACAAATGTGTCATTAAAATTTCTCACCTTCTCACCTGCATTAGGCCTTCATCTTTTATTTATTGCGGCATAAGATTATCCATGTATAAGGCTGGCTGCAAAATCCCTCACAAATGAAAGTATACCCTGTGAATGCACACAATAGACCCTCTTTTCACTTCTATTGTTCATGGAAGCATAAGCAAGAAAAAAATAGGTAAAACTCTCCTGATAGCAGAGAAGTCTTGATCCGTGATCTTGAGAAAAAGCTGTCTGTATCATGGATGCCATCTTCTTCTGGGGAAAAACTTTCCTGTTTAGCTTTACTTTAAGATTTCCAATGTGTGTACAGTTCCAAGAGTGGAGGGGCCCTTTTAAGTTGTGAGATTATTAGCTCAAAATTTCAAGGTCACAAAGTTTTGCTGCAATGTAGATGTCAAGGGCAGCCTTTCTCTGGTATTCTCAGAAGATTCAATCTTGGGTTCTAGACTTTGAAGAGGTTGATTTTCCTCAGTAAGTGGACTGAGAAGGGCTTTCTTTACCTGGTGAAAATACACTTTGACAAATAGAGCTAATGTTATAACATCAGCCCTCTTGCATGGGAAAGCTTTTATACAACCAGAAAACATGCATTGAAAATGACAATTGAATGAAATCTTTCTATAAATGTTTAAATGGCTCATCAGCTAGCAGAAATGTACCTGAAATTTTGGTTGTTTTTCCAGGAATATGGGTTTCACAAAGCAAACATTGGTTGTAAACTATTTTAGCAATATGGAACAGTCACCACACCAATTAATACCTTTTTTAAAAATTTAAGTTCTAGGGTACATGTACACAACGTGCAGGTTTGTTTTATAGGTTTACATGTGCCATGTTGGTTTGCTGCACCCATTAACTTGTCATTTACATTAGGTATTTCTCCTAATGCTATCCCTCCCCCTACCCCCCACCCCATGACAGGCCCCAGTATGTGATGTTCCTGCCCTGTGTCCAAGTGTTCTCATTGTTCAATTCCCACTTACGAGTGAGAACATGCAGTGTTTGGTTTCCTGTCCTTGTGATAGTTTGCTCAGAATGATGGTTTCCAGCTTCATCCATGTCCCTGCAAAGGACATGAACTCATCCCTTTTTATGACTGCGTAGTATTCCATGGTGTATATGGGCCACATTTTGTTGATCCACTCTATTATTGTTGGACGTTTGGGTTGGTTCCAAGTCTTTGCTATTGTGAATAGTGCTGCAGAAAATACATGTGTACATGTGTCTTTATAGTAGCATGATTTATAATCCTTTGGGTATATACCCAGTAATGGGATCACTGGGTCAAATGGCATTTCTAGTTCCAGATCCTTGAGGAATTGCCACACTGTCTTCCACAATGGTTGAACTAGTTTACAGTCCCACCAACAGTGTAAAACTGTTCCTGTTTCTTCACATCCTCTCCAGTATCTGTTGCTTCCTGACTTTTTAATGATCGTCATTCTAACTGGTGTGAGATGGTATCTCATTGTGATTTTGATTTGCATTTCTCTGATGGCCAGTGATGATGAGCATTTTTTCATGTGTCTGTTGGCTGCATAGATGTCTTCTTTTGAGAAGTGTCTGTTCATATTCTTTGACCACTTTTTGGTGGGGTTGTTTGTTTTTTTCTTGTAAATTTGTTTAAGTTCTTTGTAGATTCTGGATATTAGTGCTTTGTCAGATGGGTAGATTGCAAAAATTTTCTGCCATTCTGTAGGTTGCCTGTTCACTCTGATGGTAGTTTCTTTCGCTGTGCAGAAGCTTTTTAGTTTAATTAGATCTCATTTGTCAATTTTGACTTTTGTTGCCATTGCTTTTGGTGTTTTAATCATGAAGTCCTTGCCCATGCCTATGTCCTGAATGGTATTGCCTAGGTTTTCTTCTAGGGTTTTTATGGTTTTAGATCTAACATTTAAGTCTCTAATCCATCTTGAATTAATTTTGTATAAGGTGTAAGGAAGGGATCCCGTTTCAACTTTCTGCATATGGCTAGCCAGTTTTCCCAGCATCATTTATCAAATAGGGAATCCTTACCCCATTTCTTGTTTTTGTCAGGTTTGTCAAAGATCAGATGGTTGTAGATGTGTGGTGTTATTTCTGAGGGCTCTGTTCTGTTCCATTGGTCTATATCTCTGTTTTGGTACCTGTACCATGCTGTTTTGGTTACTGTCGGCTTGTAGTGTAGTTTGAAGTCAGGTAGCGTGATGCCTCCAGTTTGTTCTTTTTGCTTAGGATTGTCTTGGCAATGCGGGTTCTTTTTTTGGTTCCATATGAACTTTAAAGTGTTTTTTTCCAATTCTGTGAAGAAAGTCATTAGTAGCTTGATGGTGATGGCATTGAATCTATAAATTACCTTGGGCAATGTGGCCATTTTCACGATATTGATTCTTCCTATCCATGAGCATGAAATGTTCTTCCATTTGTTTGTGTCTTCTTGTATTTTGTTGAGCAGTGGTTTGTAGTTCTCCTTGAAGAGGTCCTTCACATCCCTTGTAAGTTGGATTCCTAGGTATTTTATTCTCTTTGAAGCAATTGTGAATGGGAGTTCATTCATGATTTGGCTCTCTGTCTGTTATTGGTGTATAGGAATGCTTGTGATTTTTGCACATTGACTTTGTATCCTGAGACTTTGCTGAAGTTGCTTATCGTGTTAAGGAGATTTTGGGCTGAGACGATGGGGTTTTCTAAATATACAATCATGTCATCTGTAAACAGGGACAATTTTATTTCCTCTTTTCCTAATTGAATACCCTTTATTTTTTTCTCCTGCAGGCAGGAGAAGTTCTTGCCCTGGCCAGAACTTTCAACACTATGTTGAATAGGGCATCCCTGTCTTGTGCCAGTTTTCAAAGGGAATGCTTCCAGTTTTTGCCCATTCAGTATGACATTGGCTGTGGGTTTTTCATAAGTAGCTCTTACTATTTTGAGATACGTTCCATCAATACCTAGTTTATTTGAGCGTCAAGTTAATATGTTTATTATTACCATAATGGGCTGTTGAATTTTGTAGAGGGCTTTTCTGCATCTATTGAGATAATTACTTGGTTTCTGTCATTGGTTCTGTTTATATGATGGGTTTACATTTATTGATTTGCGTATGTTGAACCAGCCTTGCATCCCAGGGATGAAGCCAACTTGATCGTGGTGGATGACCTTTTTGATGTGCTGCTGGATTCGGTTTGCCAGTATTTTATTGAGGATTTTTGTATCGATGTTCATAAGGGATATTGGTCTAAAATTTTCTTTTTTTGTTGTGTCTCTGCCAGGCTTTGGTATCAGGATGATACTTGCCTCATAAAATGACTTAGGGAGGATTCCTTCTTTTTCTGTTGATTGGAATAGTTTCAGAAGGTATGGTACCAGCTCCTCTTTGTACCTCTCGTAGAATTCAGCTGTGAATCCATCTGGTCCTGGACGTTTTTTGGTTGGTAGGCTCTTAATTATTTTCTCAATTTCAGAACTTGTATTTGTCTATTCAGAGATTCAACTTCTTCCTGGTTTAGTCTTGGGAGGGTGTTATGTGTCCAGGAATTTATCAGTTTCTTCTAGATTTTCTGGTTTATTTGCGTAGAGGTGTTTATAGTATTCTCTGATGGTAGTTTGTATTTCTGTGAGATTGGTGGTGATAACCCCTTTATCATTTTTTATTGCATGTATTTGATTCTTCTGTCTTTTCTTTTTTATCAGTCTTGCTAGTGGTCTATCAATTTTGTTGATCTTTTCAAAAAACCAGCTCCTGGATTCATTGATTTTTTTAAAGGATTTTTTGTGTCTCTATTTCTTTCAGTTCTGCTCTGTTCTTAGTTATTTCTTGCCTTCTGTTAGCTTTTGAGTATGTTTGCTCTTACTTCTCTAGTTCTTTTAATTGTGATGTTAGGGTGTCTATTTTAGATCTTTCCTGCTTTCTCTTGTGGGCATTTAGTGCTATAAATTTCCCTCTACACACTGCTTTAAATGTGTCCCAGAGATTCTGGTATGTTGTGTCTTTGTTCTCAATGATTTCAAACAACAGCTTTATTTCTGCCTTCATTTTGTTATGTACCCAGTAGTCATTCAGGAGCATGTTGTTCAGTTTCCATGTAGTTGTGCAGTTTTGAGTGAGTTTCTTAATCCTGAGTTCTAATTGGATTGCACTGTGGTCTGAGAGACAGTTTGTTACGATTTCTGTTCTTTTGCATTTGCTGAGGAGTGTTTTACTTCCAATTATGTGGTGAGTTTTTGGATAGGTGCGATGTGGTGCTGAGAAGAATGTATTTTCTGTTGATTTGAGGTGAAGAGTTCTTTAGATATCTATTAGGTATGCTTGGTGCACAGCTGAGTTGAAATCCTGGATATCCTTGTTAATCTTCTGTCTCGTTAATCTGTCTAATATTGATAGTGGGGTGTTAAAGTCTCACCTTATGATGGTCTGGGAGTCTAAGTCTGTTTGTAGGTCTCTAAGAACTTGCTTTATGAATCTGGGTGCTCCTGTATTGGGTGCATATATATTTAGGATAGTTAGTTCTTCTTGTTGAACTGATCCCTTTACCATTATGTAATGGCCTTCTTTGTCTCCTTTGATCTTTGTTGATTTAAAGTCTGTTTTATCAGAGACTTGGATTGCAACCCCTGCTTTTTTTTGCTTTCCATTTATTTGGTAGATCTTCCTCCATCCCTTTATTTTGAGCCTATGTGTGTCTCTGCATGTGAGATGTCTTCTGAATACAGCACACTGATAGGTCTGGACGCTTTTTCCAATTTGCCAGTCTGTGTCATTTAATTGGGTCATTTAGGCCACTTACGTTTAAGGTTAATATTGTTATATGTGAATTTAATCCTGTCGTGATGTTAGTTGGTTATTTTGCTCGTTAATTGATGCAGTGTCTTCCTAGCATTGATGGTCTTTACAAATTGGCATGTTTTTGCAATGGCTGGTACTGGTTGTTCCTTTCCATGTTTAGTGGTTCCTTCAGGAACTCTTTTAAGGCAGGCCTGGTGGTGACAAAATCGCTCAGTATTTGCTTGTCTGTAAACGGTTTTATTTCTCCTTTACTCGTGAAGCTTAATTTGGCTGGATATGAGATTCTGGGTTGAAAATTCTTTTCTTTAAGAATGTTGAATATTGGCCCCCACTCTCTTCTGGCTTGTAGAGTTTCTGCCAAGAGATCTGCTGTTAGTCTGATGGGCTTCCCTTTGTGGGTAACCTGACCTTTCTCTCTGGCTGCCCTTAACATTTTTTCCTTCATTTCAACCTTGGTGAATCTGACAATTTATGTCTTGGAGTTGCTCTTCTTGAGGAGTATCTTTGTGGCATTCTCTGTTTCCTGAATTTGAATGTTGGCCTGCCTTGCTAGGTTGGGGAAGTTCTCCTGGATAACATCCTGCAGAGTGTTTTTCAACTGGGTTCCATTCTCCCTATCACTTTCAGGTACACCAGTCAGACATAGATTTGGTCTTTTCACATAGTCCCATATTTCTTGGAGACTTTGTTCGTTTCTTTTTACTCCTTTTAATCTAAACTTCTCTTCTCACTTTATTTCATTAATTTGATCTTCAATCACTGATACCCTTTCTTCCACTTGATTGAATCGGCTGTTGAAGCTTGTGCACGTGTCAGGTAGTTCTTGTGCCATGGTTTTCAGCTCCATCAGGTCATTTAAGGTCTTTTCTACACTGTTAATTCTAGTTAGCCATTCATCTAATCTGTTTTCATGGTTTTTAGCTTCCTTGCCATGGGTTTGATTATCCTCCTTTAGCTCCAAGAAGTTTGTTATTACCTACCTTCTGAAGCCTACTTCTTTCATCTTGTCAAACTCATTCTCTGCCAAGCTTGGTTCCATTGCTGGTGAGGAGCTGCGATCCTTTGGAGGAGAAGAGGCACTCTGGTTTTTAGAATTTTCAGCTTTTCTGCTCTGGTTTCTCCCCATCTTTGTGGTTTTATCTACCTTTGGTCTTTGATGTTGGTGACCTACAGATGGGTTTTTTTTGTTGTTGTTGATGTTGATGCTGTTCCTTTCTGTTTGTTAGTTTTCCTTCTAACAGTCAGGTCCCTCAGCTGCAGATCTGTTGGAGTATGCTGAAGGTCCACTCCAGATCCTGATTGCCTGGGTATCACCAGTGGAGGTTGCAGAACAGCAAATATCGCAGAACACCAAATATTGCTGCCTGATCCTTCCTCTGGAAGCTTCATCCCAGAGGGGCACCTGCCTGTATGAGGTGTCAGTTGGCCCTTACTGGGAGGTGTCTCCCAGTTAGGCTACTCAGGGGTCAGGGACCCACTTGAGGAGGCAGTCTATCTGTTTTCAGAGCTCAAACACCATGCTGGGAGAACCACTGCTCTCTTCAGAGCTGTCAGACAGGTACTTTTAAGTCTGCAGAAGTTTCTGCTGCCTTTTGTTCAGCTATGCCCTGCCCCCAGAGGTGGAGTCTACAGAGGCAGCAGGCCTTGTTGAGCTGCGGTGGGCTCCACCCAGTTCAAGCTTACCCTGGCCGCCTTGTTTACCTACTTAAGCCTCGGCAATGGCTGACGCCCCTCCCCTTGTCAGACTGCTATCTTGCAGATTGATCTCAGACTGCTGCACTAGTAGTGAGCAAGGCTCTGTGGGAATGGGACCCACCTAGCCAGGCGTGGGATATAATCTCCTGGTGTGCCGTTTGCTGAGACCGTTGGAAAAGGGCAGTATTTGGGCGGGAGTGTCCCATTTTTCCATGTACAGTCTGTCCTGGCTTCCCTTGGCTAGGAAAGGGAAATCCCCCAACCCCATGTGCTTCCCGGGTGAGGTGATGCGCCCCCCATCCCATCCCCACTTCGGCTTGCCCTCCATGGGCTGCACCCACTGTCCAGCCAGTCCCAGTGAGATGACCCAGGTAGCTCACTTGGAAATGCAGAAATCACCCGTCTTCTGCATCGCTCACACTGGGAGCTGCAGATCGGAGCTGTTGCTATTCAGCCATATTCCAATTAATACATTTTGTAACTTGGATAATTTTATCTCTTCCATGATGAGTCATAGAATGCAGAGCTTTTAATGACAAAAGCTTTAAGGACTCAGGAAGCACAAGGTGGCTGTCCAGGTTCTCCATGACTCCATGCTTAATGTTAGACTCAATGTCCTCTTAAATAACAGTTGTTTCTCCAGCTTAGATTTACACCTCTGATAACTGAAAGTTCTAGGTAATTTGACTTGGATCATGGAGTTCGTTCACATTGCATATATATAAACAATTTCAGTACTGTCTGGTTTAGCATGAAAATCTGGCAAAATATTTTCTTAGTGTTGAATCTTTTTGTCCTGCTTGGGTTTGCAGTTTTATAAACTAGTCAGTCTGTTCATTAAAGTTCTGGGAATTCTTTTTTTTTTTTTTTTTGAGTTGTAGTCTAGCTCTGTTGCCCAGGCTGGAGTGCAGTGGCATGATCTCGGCTCACTGCAACCTCTGTCTCCCAGGTTCAAGCGACTCTCCTGCCTCAGCCTCCTGGGTAGCTGGGATTACAGGTGCCTGCCACCATGTCCAGCTAATTTTTGTATTTTTAGAAGAGATGGGGTTCACTGTGTTGGCCAGGCTGATCTCAAACTCCTGACCTCGTGATCCGCCTGCCTCGGCTTCCCAAAGTGCTAGGAGTACAAGCGTGAGCCACTGTGCTCAGCCTTAAGTTCTGGGAATTCTTACCCCATCCAAATGATATGATCCTAAAGTTACCAGAAACCCATATTCAAGAGTGCTTGTTGGGGTCCTTTCTATCCTTTCATGCACCTCCTTAAAGATACGATACTCTAGGATTTTGGGTGCTTGTAAAGTTTTCAGTAACTGCATTAAAATTAAGCAATTAACTCTGGAAATAACTTTAAATGATTATAGTTAAAGACACAATTGACAAGGAAATTTTGTCATTTATATGGCCTATAATAACTTAACACAATAGCCATAAATAGGACTGATAGCATATGCCCAGACATACTAGAATTTTAGAAATCCCATATAATTTTGGAACATACATTAGTAACATATTCATTAAAATATAACTTGAAGATTAAGGATCTTTTCTTGTTTGACAGTGCTTCCCGTGTAATTTAACCTTTCAAATAATGTTTATCTCTCTTTTGGCTGCTTCAGGTGCCCTCTGTAGCATCCCAGATGTTGAAAGAGACTTAATTTTGACCTGAAATTTGATTTTGGGAAGCCCATCAAATTGTCAAAGGTTTTATAACACTTGACTAAGATTGGATCACAGGTCACCATAAAATAATGGCCATTATTTAGCCAAAGTGATATTTACAAGACTTTTTTTTTTTTTTTTTTTTTAAAAGAAAAAACCTGTACTCTTTGATAGAAGAGACTCAGTCTTTCAATTATAAGACCTAAGGCAGCATGATAGAACCCGTCTCTTCTTTCTCCTCCTGTTTTTTTTTCCTTTTTGCAGTTTACTCAATGCATGAATGAAAATATTTTACTGTGTCTTATTAATAAATGCTACACAAAAGTTTTGTTCAAAAGAGAAATCAAATTTTACTTTTGTGTTAGTGTATTATAAATACTAAAGCTAATTTTAATAAAATCTCATAAATAAATTTATCAAATCTGTCTAAAATTTTAACTCTTAGTAACCTTAATTTCTGATGAAAACCCTAGAAAATAATTTTGAACTAATTTTATCAGTATTTGTAGATAAAAACTATTTTTATATCTTTTTAGAAAGATTGTTCTTCCAATTATTGTTTTTTAACAGATCTAAATATATGTAGTTTTTCTGTATCATATAAACATAATGTCAACATATATAGACAAACTTATGTTTAATAATTAATATTTCAATATTTTAACTTACAAATGACTCAGACATTTTATGATTATTACTTAATTTAACATAACATGACCTGAAGATTTTAAATTACTGAAAAGAATTTTGAAAGTATGGCACAGGTACCGTCCTTAATGTCTTCCCTTAGTCATTCTGGGTACCAGGTAGCCTTGTGTTACTCAGGAGGCCTATTGAAGGTCAAGGCCTCTCTGAGTCCTGACTTACCAGTTGCAGAGGTCAGAACAGAAGACAGAGTTGTGAAGAGTGTATCTGGAGGATTCAACCCCTCCCCAAATAACCAGTAGGCAAGCAGGAAAGCAGAGGAGAAGGGAGCGTATTGGGCTTAGTTCTGGCTTGTAGCTAGTGGTCTAGGCACTAAGAACATGCCTCTAGGCCGATCATGGTTCTCACACCTGTAATCCCAGCACTTTGGGAGGCCAAGGCAGGCGAATCATAAAGTCAGGAGATCGAGACCATCCTGGCTAACACCATGAAACCTTGTCTCTACTAAAAAATACAAAAAATTAGCCAGGCGTGGTGGTAGGCACCTGTAGTCCCAGCTACTCGGGAGGCTGAGGCAGGAGAATGGCTTGAACCCAGGAGGCAGAGCTTTCAGTGAGCTGAGATTGCGCCACTGCACTCCAGCCTGGGTGACAGAGGAAGACTCTGTCTCTAAATAAAAAAAAAAAGAACATGCCTCTTGACCTCGTCATGTCCATCTACGCAGACCCCCAAATCTAGAGGCTCTAAACCAAAAACAGCTCACAGTCAATCAAGCAAATATCTTGTTATATTTAACTGATAATTTTGAAGCCATTCCTATTTTAGCAACAATTTTAGAATTAGCCTTATTTACCAAATATTATCACAGACACATAACACACACGGACATGAAAGATTTTCATTTGCTGGCTTTTAAATAGTTTTTCTTTTCCCTATTTGGTCTATTAATGTTCCAGTTACTTGTTTCATTGCCCTAAGCAATTGTTAACCACGGAACAAATTTGCATTTCTAAAATAACAACTCTTAGGCCAAACAACAAAGATTGTATTCCATAAGTACATAGCTAAGATTTTAGGCCTAAATATTGTATCATCATTTGTTCAAACCAAGGAAAAAATGGTGCTCCCATAAAAATTCAGTTAAGACAAGATGGCCAGAAAGACACCTTAATCAAAGATATGACTTATGCCAATTTAAAACAATGGTAAGAGTTTCTAATATACACAGAGAGACATCCTTAAAAATGGTGGTTTCGTTAATAGATGTAAATTTCTTTTACAGAAGGGTTTCAAGATAGCCGATTAAATTCCAGAAAGGCATATTTTAGTTCAATAGGTGTTCTTAATTTAGCTACTGTTTGTTAGCAAAAATTACTGAGTTAAGAGTGGAGCCCATTAAGGAATAGGGTGAAGAAAGCATCCTCTATGCCTGGACTCAGCGTGGTTGCATCTGAAAAAGAAGCAAGCCTATTTTGCCTGAAGGCCTGCCTTTTATAAACACTTTATCTAGGATAGCTTTCTTTTCACCTTTGGGTCAGGATAGTAACTAAGCCAAAAGATTAGCACATTTAATTTTTCTTATCAATTAGTTGCTTAAGCTTTTTATTTACCTTTAATAAAGTCTTTTAATAAAAATATTGAAAAATTTGGCCGGCTAGGGGGCTCACGCCTGTAATCCCAGAACTTTGGGAGGCTGAGGGGGGCAGATCACGAGGTCAGGAGGTTGAGACCATCCTGGCTAACATGGTGAAACCCCATCTCTACTAAAAATACAAAAATGGAGTGAGACTCCATCTCAAAAAAGAAAAAAATTTGAAAAATTTTAGAAGCTTCTGCAGGTCAATAGGCATCCCTAGATGAGCCTGTTTGGGGTATCTTCATTTTCAAATGTACATCTTTGGTGCAGTGTTGTTCATTTGGAACACTCCACATTTGTAACTTATCTTTAGTAAGATTTTGCCATTTCTGTAAGACTTTACTGCTGCTGGGGCCTAATACTTACGCACATATAAGCTGGAAGGTACTCAGTTCTTCAGAAACTAAGGTTCCCATTTTTACCTCAAATATTGGCTTTGGCTCCTAGGTCAACCTAGCCAATGACTTTTCCCTACCTAAGTGTGCAAGCAAAATGAAACAAAGGGAGTAGAACACAGAAATTTCTGCAAATTTCCAAAAGCCAAAGTTTATACCCCCTGCAATATTTCCATTTACTACCAGTTTCTTTTTGACCTAGTCAGATATAAGAAGCCCCCAACTGGATACAAGATAATTATTGGATTCAGTCTGATGCTAGACCCAGTCCAGTTTCTGCCATGACTTCCAAACCCAGTCTGGATCAGAAATTTGCTCAAAGAAACTTGGAGAGCTCAAAACACAAATATGTGGAGCTTCTGAATCTGAGAGAGAACTTACCACAATCCCCAGTTGCTGTGAGAGAGCAATGGACACAACAGGCCTAGTGGGTACCTCGCTTGGTCACTCAGCTCTCATGGGGGTTGTTAGAAGCTCTACTTTGGATCCCACTTCTGACACCATCTGTTAAAAGAAAAACCTTAGCCAAATTAAATTTAACAGGATTTAATTGAACAAAGAACAATTTGTGAGTTGGGCAGCCTCTTGAGCCAGAGTAGGCTCAGAGAGACTCCAGTGCAGCCATGTAGTAGAAGATTTATAGACAGAAACATGAAAGAGATGTACAGAAAATGGAATGAGATACAGAAACAGCTGAATTGGTTACAACTCAGCATTCACCCCATTTGAACACAGTTTGATCAGCTGGCCGCCTTTGACCAAAACTCGATGATTGGCACAAGGGAAGGTTACAGTCTGTTTACACCTCCATTTATGTTATAATTCACTATGTACAGAGGAAACCTTTAGGCTGAACTTAAAATATGTAAGGAGGCAGCTTTAGGCTAACCTTGATTTAACAGTTTAGAATGAAATTTGCAATTTCTGTAGGGATAAACCAGGTGACTCCTGGAGCTGCTTTTTCTGGTTTCTTGGAGGTTACAACTCTCTTCAGATTAATACCGTATGTGTTTCCCTCACCCGTGTGGCTGGTTTGGTTGTGATTCCTCCTCAGCTTCCTGGCACCTCACTGATTTTACTACCATTTAGAATCCAGAAAACCTTCATCTTCCATCAAGGTCAGCAGGCAAATTTAAGCCTTTATCTTTGTTTCTTATTCTATTGGTGTATAAAATCTATTGTTGGCCGGGCACGGTGGCTCATGCCTATAATCCCAGCACTTTGGGAGGCCAAAGTGGGTGGATCACCTGAGGTCAGGAGTTTGAAACCAGCCTGGCCAACGTGGGGAACCCCTGTCTCTACTAAAAATACAAAAATTAGCCGGGTGTGGTGGCGGGTGCCTGTAATCCCAGCTACTCGGGAGGCTGAGGCAGGAGAGTCACTTGAACCCAGGAGTCAGAGTGCAGTGTGTGGAAATAAAGCCGCTGAACTCCATCCTGGGCAACAGAGTGAGACTCTGTCTCCAAAAAAAAAAAAAAAAAAAACTACTGTTAATTAACCACTTGTGGGGGGCATGGAACTGAGTAGAAATTATTCTCATTCAAGAAATCCTCCCCTGATGATTTTTCCTCTTTTGAGTATTACAGGACAAACTTAAGGCAATTTAATTTAATGGACTTTAATTGAGCAAAGAATACCTCAGGTGTTGGGCAGCCCTCACAACCACCAGAGGAGGTTCAGAGTGCTCTGTTCTTCAACATGAGCAGGCAACATTTATGGATAGACAATGCAAGTGAGGTACAGAAACAGCTTAATTCCTGGCAGCTCAGCATTTACTTTGCTTGAACATGGTCTGATCACTTGGCTTCCTATGATTGGCTGAATGTCAGCTACTATGATTGGCCAGGCTGAGAAAGGCAAAAGGGAGGGAAAAAAAAATCTTTACTCAACTTAGGCTCTTCAGCTGGGGCTTTATAAATTAGACTGGCCAAAGACTAATTAGCAAGAGGAAAAACAAGCAGAAATGTATTAACATATGCATTGCTCATGTACACATGGGAGTATTCCACAATGAGTGACTCAAAAGGGTAGTTGGACCTTGGGCTAACATAGCATTTTAGGTGAAATGAAAGAAAATGGGTTTTGGGCTTCTTTACACAGAAGGCAAGTTACGGGAAGGTGACCAGAAAAAGTGTGGTAAACAAGGGTTACTTAGTAAAGTTTGTTATGGTGATTTAAGTTGAGGCCTTCTCCATTGAAAAGAGCTAAGGGTACTCCTCTTCCTGATACAAGGGAGGGAGACTTTTTTTTAATAAATGGAGATTTCTTTTTTAGATGATGACCTGTTTGTTTTTAGATCTTTTCTGACTAGTTCCCTATGGCCTTTAGCTCAGAATAATCCATATGCCAAAGAGTCCTGTTTGAGGTGGCGTATTCTGATACCCTGCAGTGGAAAAGACATATTCTTGAAACTGTTTTCTTTGGGGAAATTGTCATTGACAGGATCCATGGAGAGTAAAATCTTTACAGAGTGCGAGGACCACATTCCCTGAAAGTTGTTAAATGGTGGACAACTGGGTAGCAGGATACAATACATAGTGCCTGGTTCTAAAGATTTGGTTTAGATTCTAAAGGTCTGGTTTGAATACTCAGTTCTCTACCTTGAATACTGTGTGATTTTGGGGAAATTTCTGTAAATTTTATTTGAACTTAGGGTGCTTCTATTCTAAAATGGAAATAAAAATATATTCTTACAATCTCAGTGTATGTTGGTAAATTCTTCTGGACAAGCAAACCCAAAACAAATAAATGCTCCTGTATAAATTTATAAATAAATAAGTACACATACATATATATTTAGATGTTTTTAGTGATTGAGTACTACCCAGTTTGAGGACTATTGCATTTGCTTTATGATAATTTAAAATTTTCCTTAACTTTTACATTTTGGATTAACGAATGATGATTCTTTATGGAGAAAGTTGCTTTCTGAATCCTTTTGCTTTCTAACACATCTTTTAATTATAATATTCTTGCTCTATATCTATAAAATACAGACAAATACTCTTTTCTCATTTGAAAAGAACTAGAAAGTGAAGCACATGCAGTCTATTAAATGCAGAGTATTTTTCTGTGTTTGGAAGGAGATTCTTCTTGGCAGACTTCAAATAAAAAACATTTTCTGGCCAGGTGCGGTGGCTCACGCCTGTAATCCCAGCACTTTGGGAGGCTGAGGCAGGCGGATCACAAGGTCAGGAGGTCGAGACCATCCTGGCTAACATGTTGAAACCCCGTCTCTACTAAAAATACAAAAAATTAGTCAGTTGTGGTGGCAGGCACCTGTAATCCCAGCTATTTGGGAGGCTGAGCCAGGAGAATGGCGTGAACCCGGGAGTTGGAACTTGCAGTGAGCGGAGATCGCACCACTGCAGTCCAGCCTGGGTGACAGTATGAGACTCCATCTCAAAAAAAAAAAAAAAAAAAAAATTCCTATTTACTTCTTGAGGGAAGCTTAGAAAATTTCTCAGTTAATTAGAATAAAATTAGGGGCTTGAGTATTTTGAGAGTTGGGGCAGGAACATTAATTGCTTGAAAGTATTGGAGATTTTTTTTTCTTAGACACTTTGAGTCATTTCTTTGCTCTATTAGTGTTTATAAATGCAGATAACTTATTTATTTCAGAGCTGAAATTAGAGGGTTTTGTTGTTATTTAAATAATTACACTTTACTCAGATATAATCTGTCTAATAAAAATAGAATATAAAATGTCCTCCAGGGTAGTATTTTGTCTAATGGTGTAATTTAGCTGAGATGTAAATTGTTTTAACTGTACTGGCTTTCTGTATCATCAGTATGCTATTTTTTAACAATACATAATATTTTAGTGCTTTGCCATTATAATTTCCCTAAAATTGAATTACTTAGAATTGGAGTAGTGGATGAGAACAAATTAAACTTTTTAGTGTACACAAATACAAAGTAATCCTTTTTTTTTTCCTTAGGAACTTTGGGTAATGTGGAACATGGGAACCAATATCAGATGAAATTGATGTATGAACATAATCTTCAGAGAACAGCTTGCAATATGACCTATGGATCATTTGGTGGTATAAAAGGTAATTTGCTTTTAATCATGAGTATGCTATTTCAAGTGACAGATTTAGAATATTTGATCATATAAAACAGAGGATTAAGTGGTTTGACTCTCAGAAAGAGTTAAAATAGACATTTTATTGAAACCTTTGTATCCGAATGTCCAAGCAAGTCTGTGGCCATACCACCCTGAACGTGCCTGATCTTGTGTGATCTTGGAAGCTAATCAGGGTCGGGCCTGGTTACTACTCGGATGGGAAACCAAATACCCAATCAAAGTAATAAAAAAAGAAAACTTTAAACATTGGATGTCTTTGATTTTTATATAACCAGCACATATTTATATGGTCTATAGAGACATTTCTCAAACTGCCTTTTCTACAGATTTTCTCTTTTATGTATAAGCTGACTGAAACTGAGTTTTTTTTCTGTGTGATGGAACTGTGGTACATGACCGTCTCTCTCAGTGGAAAAAATGGTTGACCTCATTGTCAGGAAGTCACTGCTCTACCTGCTATAGGCAGGATAAAGCTGCCAACACCTCTCTCCACTCTACCCATATCCAGGGCTGCTGCACAGGGTTGTGTGGGTTGTTTCTGCACAGGGCAGCTGGAAGAGCAGGGGATGTGGGGCTGAAATACAGACTTGATCCTGCTCATCAAGCCATGCTTTCTGGCTTGGAGTAAATCTACCCAGAGGAAGGGGTGATTTTTCTATGTTTCACAAAGGCATCACCTTTATCTAGTACTGGCTCAGTGATACTGGGTTCCTCCCACCTTGGCAGAGGGGTGTCTTTTTCTAATTAGCACAAAGGCCACCTTCATTGTGTCCACTCAGTCTCAGAGCTTCCAGAATCACCAGGGCTTGGTGCTTGCTTGTGTACACTCTTGCTGTTGGCGTGGGAGGGCTCTTATTTCCAAACCAACTTCTCTCCCTGCACCATGACAGGGTGGTAGAGGAGCTGGTGGTGCTGGATTGAGGATAGGAAGCCAGGTGGTGACACTTACCCATGTGATTGTGTGACTCTGTGTGCGTATGTATCTATGTTCCTGTGCCACCTGCAGAGCATGTAACTAGGGATTTTATAATATCTTAGCTCTTCCTGAACTCATGTTTTATGAGTTTATTGTTTAGCTGTTGCATTATATTTTTCCTTAGCAACATGAGAAAATGACTTTATTTTGGAAGTATGATTCATTTATGTGAACGCAGTTATTTTGTATTAATACATCCAAAGACAAGAAATAGTTGAATTTGAGTATACCAAGCAGCATCAGGGATATTTTTGGTGTTGATGTGCAAATAAATACTTTGCATAACTGAAGTGATATGAAACAAAACACTTGGTTAGGTGGGAGGACTGCTCGAGTAACAGGAATGTTTGGATTACTTGAACAATAAGGAGGTTTCTAGAGTTAGATGAAGAGAGAAATTTAGATGAGAAGAGAGTCTATCAGTGAAGTGCTTCCTCAGCTTTTAGAACTGATTTTTACTGTTCTTTGAAAAAATGTCTGACCTGATTCGGGAACCTAGGCCTCCCTTGTTTAATTAGCTATTTTCAATTCACTTTCCCCTACCGAATCTCCAAGAAGCAAATTGTTAAATTCCATACATCATAAAAAAATTATGACATGAGAAAAAAGTGCTTTGGCCAAATAAAAGTGTTTTTTGATAGCATAACAGTGGTTCTTTAGATCACATCAAATGTTATATAGCGGGGGTCCCCAGACCCCGACCTACAGATGTGTAGTGGTCCATGACCTGTTAGGAAGTGGGTTGCACAGCAGGAGGTGAGAGAGCAAAGCTTCATCTGTATTTACGGCCACTCCCCATTGCTTGCATTAGCCTGAGCTCCATCTCCCGTCAGATCCGGGTGCATTAGATTCTCATAGGAGCACACACTCTATTGTGAACTGTGCATGCGAGGGATCTAGGTTGTGTGCTCTTATGCAAATCTAATGCCTGATCATCTGTTCTTGCCTCCCATCACGCCAAGATGGGACCATCTAGTTGCAGGAAAACAAGCTCAGGGCTTCTACTGATCCTACGTTGTGTTGAGTTGTACGATAATTTCATTATATATTACAATGTAATAATAATAGAAATAAAGTGCACAATAAATGTAATGTGCTGAGTGTTCCCCATTCCTGGTCTGTGGAAAAAATGTCTTCCACAAAGCTGGTCCTTGATGCCAAAAAGGTTGGGGACTGCTATTATATAGATTGCAGTGTACTTTTAATTTTATTATCAGATCAAGTTAACCCTGTTGGATACAGTGAGTTCTAAATTTCTCTTCAAAGAATCAGTCTGTCAGTATGTTCAGTTCTTTGACCTCCATTTTAAAGTTTAACTTGCTTGTAGTTTCAGTAAATAGCCTTTTCCACCAGTTTTAATCAGTAGTTTACATCTGTTCCCCTGGTCACCTGCTCTGTCCTGATTTATCGTGGTCACCTGCTTTGACCTCAGTCACCCTGGTCGCCTGCTCTGACTTAAGTCACCTTTAGTTACCTGTTCCATAACCATCTTTCCCACCAAACTGCTCACCCTGCCACTCTGGCTCATAAGCCTGTTCTCTTTAAAATAGCCAGTCAGAATTAGCTTAGACTGTGTGGTCCAACCCTAGCCAATAGGGGAACGACACAGCAGTAGGGGCTACCTGCATCAGGAATAAGAATCCCTTCCTCTCCCTTGTTCAGGTGTATTCCCGCCATTGCTCCATCTGCGAGTCGCACCCTTCTATAGATATAAAATTGCCTTGCTGAGAAAATTCTTTTTTGTTTTTGAGACAGAGTCTTGCTCTGTCATCAGGCTGGAGTGCAGTGGTGTGATCTTGGCTCACTGCAACCTCTGACTCCCAGGTTCAAGCAGTTCTTCTACTTCAGCCTCCCAAGTAGCTGGGATTACAGGCATATGCCATCACGCCCAGCTAATTTTTGTATTTTTAGTAGAGATGGGGTTTCACCATGTTGGCCAGGATGGTCTCAATCTCCTTACCTCGTGATCCTCCTGCCTCAGCCTTCCAAAGTGCTAGGATTACAGGTGTGAGCCACTGCGCCCGGTCGAGAAAATTCTTTATCTGAGCGCTAGTTCTTCTTTTCAGCACAGAGGAACAAGCATTTGTTTGTAACAATCTGGTGGTCTCCCCTGGAGAACGGGTCTCTGGTTGCCTCTTGTGGGGAGACATGTCCCACTGCCTTGTTGCGGTAGCCTAAGGGTGAGAGACTGGGGACCCACCCAGTGTGACAAATAAACCCAGACTCTCAGCAATGCAGAAAGAAACTGGCTGGCGACCTGGGGGAAAGGATCCTCATATACTGCGGCAACTAGGTAACTCTGTGCACAGAGCAAGGTAAGATACATCATAAAGGCGACAAAGTATTTCCTTGCTGCTTGCGATATTCAGGGGCTGAATGTGCATCTGAATGATCACAATCTCTCCTACTTGTGGTGCTGCTTGTGTGAATGGTACTAAGCACTACTGCTGTGTGGAGTGAGTGGGTCCTATCTGCGATTCCGTGCTCACCTCATATGGCTTAGGGTGGATCCTGCTGTGGGATTTGTACCAGCATGCTGGTGCCAAGAGGGACTTAGATCTCCTCCAGGGGAGCTGCCAGAGTGGACGAAGTACAAGAAGGGTGCAAGGAGCCTCCAGCAGATGGGACTAAAGGATAGGCAAGACATTTCTAATATGAGAAATTGAACCTAATAGCCCTAGCAAACCTCTAGAGAGTAATAGGTGAGACAGTTCTATATACTTCTTTATACCTGGAAATCCCAAAGTGCTGGGATTACAGGCATGAGGCACCATGCTCAGCCAAATCTTTTATTATTTTTAATATAACTTGGAAAATCTTGTTTGAGACAGAAAGCCAGTTTTCACCTTTGCATTAGTACATTATTGATGTCAAACCCAATTCTTAATAAAACCTTATGGACAAAACTATACAATTTTAATTAGTTTGATCATAAGATTCTTATAAACCTTGTATATAACCCTTTATACCTTTTTTTTTGTTGTTATTAGAAAGCAGATCAGTGCTCTAAGAAAAACCTGTTGTGCTTTTATTCCAGTGTCCAATTTATGGAAAAACAGAATAGTACACCTTTAACTTTAGCCAATATGTTCACGCACAGAATGTCTTTTACAAGATTAATTCTTTACCGACCTTCCACAACTTGTTCAAACCTTCGGCTTTTTCCCATCTAACTTAAAACAGTCCTTGACTGGGCGCAGTGGCTCATGCCTGTAATCCCAGCACTTTGGGAGGCCGAGGTGGGCAGATTATGAGGTCAGGCGATCGAGACCATAGTGGCTAACATGGTGAAACCCCGTCTCTACTAAAAATACAAAAACAGAATTAGCCGGGTGTGGTTGTGGGTGCCTGTAGTCCCAGCTACCCAGGAGGCTGAGGAGGGAGAATGGCGTGAACCTGGGAGGTGGAGCTTGCAGTGAGCCGAGATCGCACCATTGCACTCCAGCCTGGGTGACAGAACGAGACTCTGTCCAAAACAAAACAAAACAAAACAAAACAAAACAAAACAAAACCCTTTAACCTTCTAAAGTAGGCAAAAAGAAAAAAATCCACATTCCCATGCCTTATAATCCTTTTTTAAGAGCACATTTCATTTTCCTTACATACCTTGCATGTAAAACTGCTTCTCTAGTAGTCTCAATTACATGTTACACTGTTAACTCTTAGAAACTTAACTTTTGGTGAAAAACCTGGTAAGTACATGATTTTAATTATGTACCAAGTGTGGAGCCTAGGGCACCAGACCGAAGTGCAGATAATGTCTGACTCTTTCATGTATAGTTAGGGGATGTGGCTAACTCCACGTGTCCGCAGGCCTTACTTAAAATCTAATGGCTCCACAGCAGTTAAGTTGAACAATTTTCAAGAGTCAAAGAAGCAGTTTATGACCTTAAAGCATTTATCAAACCTAATATCTGACCTGCCTAATTTCGACCAAATGTCTTTATTTTACTAATAATCTTTAAAGCTGTGTTTTTATTTCCCAAAGATTACTTAAGTCACGTGAACTAAAAGGCATTATAGTCTTAATTTTTTTAACAATATTTAAGTGCTTATTATTTTTAAACCAATTAATCAGAACTTATATATATATATATATATACATATATATATATATATGTATAAACATCACACACACACAACACATATAAATACATGGACAAAAGAAGATCCATTAGTTGTAAGATTTTTCATTTGCCAGTTTCTAAGTTTCCCTTCGAAGCATTCAGTTTCTAGCCCTAATAAATAGGTATAGGTGGAAGGCAAAACAGATCCCCCGAAATTAAGGGTTCCATTTTTATACCAGATCCTGGATCCCAAAGAAGGAATGGGTATCAGCCCATCTCCCATGGGAGTCTTATCTCTCAGTAGGGGATGGGGACATTTTCATACCTTCTAGGTGGCCAGGAGCATGCTTCTCTGATCCAAACATGGAAAAAGCTGAGTGTCCCCCATAACTTCCATTAGCTATCCCCCAAAGTGTGTTTCCCACCTTGTTATTACACATGAAATCTCTCATAAAGTGAAGTAATTTCTAATACCCCCAAAAGTGAAAAATGTGAGAGGGATCTATCTATTTTCAATTCTTGGGGTTCCATGAGGGAAACAGAAGTCCTTTTTTTCCCTCCCAAAATGGAGTCTGCAGTACCTCCTCCGTTCTTCCTAAGGTGTCCCAAGCTGTCAGATATTATCTTAGGTCTTCTCTTGTGCATCAAGAGTGTCAAGAAGACAAAATGGAGAAAAACAATTCAGTTGACTGACAAGAAAAAACACAATCCCCTTTTCCAGAAAAACACAATCCAGACAGAGGAAAAAAACATAAAGGCCTTTAAAATGTACGTATAACTTGGGTATCTGCTTTTAAGTAAGTTGACTTTTAACCATAGTGTCCTTTAAAAAAATTTCTTATAAGCCTCTTGTTACTCTACTTTAACCAGGCCAAACAGGTAATATTTCTGGCTTTTGAACTTTACTAAAAGTAACCTCACAGGTGAAACCGATAAACCTTAGTTACTAAGCTACAGCATTGGACAGTTTCCATTGCCCTTCCCAGAAGGAGCTAGAGCAGTCAGTTTTGAGCTTGCAAAGGCTTTTAACTGCTTGAGATAATTTTTAGAGCTAGCTCTGACATAAACTCCAAAATTCCTGTCCTCCAGATGGCTGAGAACAAGAGAAAGGACTGCCATGTACTTAAAAGGTCAAGCTCCCAAGGACCTAAAACAAAACAAGAAGGCAACTTCATCCAGTTTTTTTGTTTGTTTGTTTCAGGAACCTGCAGCAAAGTTTGTAACTGACTAGTTTGCTGGGCTGGCTTGAACAGCGGGCTTATGTGTCATAAAGAGGTACTCCTCTTTATGACAGAATACAGTAAAAAACATTTATAGCAGAAAGTTCCCCAGAGTCGCTATAGCTTAAGACCAGCCTCACAAATCCTTTTTCTCATTAATTAAAACATTGCAAGAGGTAGTGATATTTACCATTCCTACAAGCAGCTTGCACACAGAGAGAGAGGAAAGGGAAGGGAGAAAAGCATTGCCTGCAGTGAGGTGGGAAGATGAGGAGCTCAGGGAAGCCAGAGAAAGACCCACCCATTGCAGTGACACTAAACGAAAGTTCAGGTGGTTGCTTGTCAGTCGCTAAGGGATCTTTTCCAGCAGTCCCATCAGCTTTCAAGTTTCCCCTTTTGGTGAGAAAGAAAAGCTCCCCATGTCTGGTGATCCTGTACATGCCTAATCCTGTAACCCACAGCCATCAGCAAAGAGTGCAAGGCAGATTAATCCAGAGAGAATAGCGGTTAACATCCGATAATGCCAAATTCATTTTTAACCAAAAGGGATTTTACTGAGAGGGGCCTCTAACCCCCTAAATCTCAAGAAGGACTCTAACCTTCCTAAGTTGGGTGTCGAACCCATTTGTCAAGAATGCTCAGCTTTTATTAAGAGGGGCCTTTAACCCATTCCGTCTTAGGAGAGACTTTAAATCTTCTAAGTTTGGCCTCTAAAGTCAGCCAGTGGGTTCTGCAGTTTATATCCTTAGAGTCAGTAGTCTCCATCATACCGTTATTTCATGGTTGGCCAGGAAAATGTTACTGGAAAGGGGTCCTGATCCAGATCCGCAGACAGGGTTCTTGGATCTCAAACAAGGAAGAATTCAGGGTAAGTTCATAGAGTAAAGTGACAGCAACTTTGTTAACAAACTAAAGGAATAAAAGAATGGCTACCCCATTGACAGAGCAGCCCTGAGGGCTGCTGATTGGCTATTTTATGGTTATTTATTGATTATATGCTAACCAAGAGATGGATTATTCATAAGTTTTCCAGGAAAAGGGTAGGCAATTTCCCCCAGAACTGAGGTTTCCTCCCCTTTTTAGACCATACAGTGTAACTCCCTGATGTTGCCATGGCGTTTGTAAATTGTCATGGCACTGGTGGGAGTGTCTTTTAGCATGCTAATGTATTATAATTAGCGATAATGAGTAGTGAGGACAACCAGAGGTCACTTTGGTCACCATCTTGGTTTTGGTGGGTTTTGGCCGACTTCTTTACCACATACTGTTTTATCAATAAGGTGTTTGTGACCTGTACCTTGTGCCAACCTCCTGTCTTACCCTGTGACTTTGAATGTCTAACCTTCTGGGAATGCGGCCCTGTAGGTCTCAGCCTCATTTTACCCAGACCCTATTCAAGATGGAGTCACTCTGGTTCCGACGCTTCTGACAAAGCTATGAATGAACATCTTTTTACATAAATCTTTATCTACGTTTCTGATTATTTCCTTAGGATAGAGTGGAGAGGTTGAGTTATTAAGTCAGACACTTGTAAAATTTTTTTTTCCAATATGAAAGTAGCTTTCTTCCTTAAATACTGTATAAATAAATTGTAAAAAGTATAGAACTTAGGAAGAAAGTAAGACTCCTAGACTTGTACATTTCATAAGAAAGCCCACTTTCTAAGCCTGATGTCTTTAATGTGTATTTAATGTGCACCTTTCTAGGAGGGAGTGGGTGATTCTTTTAATTGGAAAACTTCCCTGTAGTTGATCTTATTTAAAAAAGAAACCTAAAAATCCTTGTTTTCTACTTTCCTCTATTTCATATGGCATCTTATGGAATTATTGTTTGGTGATCATGTCTCAATAAAGGAATTAAACAAAACTAAAGCCCAACACTGTTTTAAGAAAATGTGCTATTTAAAGTATGGAAAGACAGTGGGAGAAGAGGGGTGCAATATTTTGTGTGTGCATCAAAATGAATTAACACTAGATGGCAGTCCTCTATAACTTTTGGCCTTAGTTGCTGCTGCCTTAGAATAAGGTATGGCAAGAAATCACTAATGGAGGAATGTTGATTCCATGATAATGCTTTGCCTTTTATTAAAAATAAATGTTAACTTCTTCGAGTTGCACAACGGAGTGGGTTTTTAAAAGACAGTTAATTATAACAGATAACAGAATGTAATATAAAAGTGCTTTCTAGCTGTGCTTCTCAACCTTTTAACTTTTTAAAACTTTTAAGTTACATTTGAATTATAAGGGGATCATGATTAAAATGCAGATTCTGACTCTTGTAAGTCTGAAATTGGACCTTAAATTCTGAATTTCCAGTAATATTCCAGGTAATGCTAAGCTGCAGTGATCTAGAGGTGTGCTATAGCCCTATGTCTGCAAAATGCTTATTTTGTATCAGGCAGTGTTCTAAGAACTTTACAGGCTGAAAAAGTAACTGTGAGTGATGGAGGGAGGATTCCTACCCAACTTCTCTGCATCTGGAAGTTTCTGGTGTTAGTCACACTAAACTGCCTCCTTGATTGGGCTGTGAGTGAATTTACCTCCTCCCCAGTTCAGAAAAAACTATCCTATCAGAATGGAGTATAGTTTGGTTTGGCTAAAGTTAAGTGCATATCTTTGATTCTTCACAGATTGTGGGAAATATGTTAAGTAACTTCTGGGTCATATGTTTGCTTTTTCAGTTTTATTTTTCTGGTTGGTGTTTTGGTTTGTAAGAAAAGTACAAAAAAATTTTAAAGTTTCTTCAAAAATTGTAATATTAATTGGTTGTATTGGGCTTTTATTTATTTATTTTTGCAGTGGGGAAGTGTGTTTGAAGTTAAAAATGTTTGTTGTTTTTTAAAATTTAAATCTAAGCTGCTTTTTTGAAGGAATATGTGATTCTGGGTTCTAATAAAATATTAGTTTATCTTTGTTTTTCATGCTCTTGACAAATTAATGCTTGCAAAATAAACACAAACAAGTTACAGTTTGGACATATATTAAATCAATTTTGAAAAGGTAGATTTTAATAGATTTAAGATATGTTAGTAATATTGGTGGAATTTATTTGTTTTGGTAATTTGAACTCTACTTGTTTTTGAAAAAAAGAACAAAATGATATTTTTGCCAGATTTTCACTTATTTTTGTTTCGTTGTGTTACTAAAATTTCCAATGGTTGTTAACATGGTATTTTACCTAGTTAAGACAAACTTGACTGGGCGCAGTGGCTCATGCCTGTAATCCCCACACTTTGGGAGGCTGAGGCGGGTGGATCACAAGGTCAGGAGATCGAGACCATCCTAGCTAACACGGTGAAACCCCATCTCTACTAAAAATACAAAAAATTAGCCGGGTGTGGTGGCGGGCACCTGTAGTCCCAGCTACTCGGGAGGCTGAGGCAGGAGAATGGCTTGAACCCAGGAGGTGGAGTGGTGATCGCGCCACTGCACTCCAGACTGGGCGACAGAGCAAGACTCTGTCTCAAAAAAAAAAAAAAAAAAAAAAACAACACAAACTTTCCATTTCAAAATAATATTTGGAAAAGGACAGCATTAATATTGATTGACACAAAGCCAGTGGTAGAGTGAAGAAAAAAATATTGTTTTAAAATCAACAGCTGCATATACTTAACTTAGTAAAATAAGATACTTTTTTTTTTTTTTTTTTTTTTTTGAGATGGAGTCTCGCTCTGTCGCCCAGTCTGGAGTGCAGTGGCGGGATCACCGCTCACTGCAAGCTCCACCTCCTGGGTTCACACCATTCTCCTGCCTCAGCCTCCTGAGTAGCTGGGACTACAGGCGCCCGCCACCATGCCTGGCTAATTTTGTTTTGTATTTTCAGTAGAGATGGGGTTTCACCATGTTAGCCAGGATGGTCTCGATCTCCTGACCTCATGATCTGCCTGCCTCAGCCTCCCAAAGGGCTGGAATTACAGACGTGAGCCACCGCACCCGGCCAAAATAAGATACTTCTTGTAGTCTACGTAGTATCAAGATATTTGAGCTAGAATTTCCTTCACTCATAGTCTGATTTGGAGTCCCTGTAGTAACTGATCCAAAGTCCTCAGTTACCTCAGATTTGCCTTGTTGGGGTGTGAGAAGATGATGAACCTTATAATACATAGGAATCTTTCAAGTGTGTAACAGGGACACTGGGAAGGAATTGTTGGTTTGTTGTAGGTGCTTGGGCACTTTCAGGGACTGAAGCAAGTCTGGTGTGTTGTTCCTCCTTTACATCATCTCTCTTTGTCCCTCCATCTGTCCATCCCCTCCATCCATTCAATGCATATTTACTAAGAATTCTGAGTGCCCAAGCACTGTGTTAGTTTTCTTAGAATAGACAGATAAAGAAAAGACAGTTTATGAGCTGGGCACAGTGGCTCACGCCTGTAATCCCAGCACTTTGGAAGGCTGAGGTGGGCGGAGACTTGAGATCAGGAGTTCGAGACCAGCCTTACCAACATGGTGAAACCCCATCTCTACTAAAAATACAAAAAATTAGCTGGGCACAGTGGTGGGTTCCTGTAATCCCAGCTACTTGGGAGGCCGAGACAGGAAACATCCCTTGAACCTGGGAGGTGGAGGTCGCAGTGAGCTGAGATTGCATTATTGCACTGCAGCCTTGGTGACAGAGCGAGACTCTGTCTCAAAAAAAAAAAAAAAAAAAAGACAGTTTATGTTCTCAAGTAGCTCACAATCTAGGGGTAATAAAGATGAAGAGTTAACTATATTATAATGAGATAAATTATGATCGAGATGAATATGTACAAAATCATGCCCTGGGATTTAGAGCAGCTCCCTGTAGGTGAGTGAATGTGTGTGTGTGTGTGTGTGTGTGTGTGTGTGTGTGTGTGTGTGTGGCAAGGGGAGTAAATGAGAGTGGGGAGTGTACTGTTACCGTTTTTATTCCAGCCCTTCATTTTTATCCTCTTTAATCCAGAGATTAGTAATTCCCAGTTTCAACTTTATGGTCTTCAGTATGGTCTTTAGCCTTTGTTGCCCAAAGGTTGAACCATTCAAATTCCTTCTGGGATAGTTTGTCCTCCAAGAAGATTACTTTTCAGACTTTATAGTACTTAAAAAAATACTTTGCTTTAAAAAACCTTGCTATTTTCAGGCTACTAAATTGACTTTTTAACTTATAGCATAAAGCCCTCAGTAAGGGACAATTATCTTCTTTAGCTACCAGCTGATCTTTAATGGAGAAGGATATAGTACTCTTCAAGAGTACTATGACTATGTTTGTGGAGAATGACACATTTAAGGGTAGGGATAGGAAGATGAACTAGCACAGAGATTAAGGGATACAAATTTAGAGACAGAAGAGCATGGTGTCATGGAAGGAGAGGGAAGGGAGAGATTCCAAGAGGCACTGAAGGACTCAAGAGTCGAGAGGTTAAGCAGCTGAAATATTGGAAAGAAAATGTTGGATTTCGTCATTTGCAAGTCATTGGTGATTTTAGGGAGAATAATTTTAACAGAAGGGTAGGAACATTGGTCATGTTGCCCTGGAATGAGGAATCTATAGAGAAGAAATGGAAATCCTAAAGGAAAGGTGCTTTGTAAAGGGTTTGGGTGTGATGAAGGTTAGGTGCAATTAAGGCCATAACCAGAGGGGAAAATGTTTTCTAAGGCGGGAGAAGTCTTTGAGAACACATGGTGAAATCTTAATCTGGTAAATCAAATGCCTTTCATAGATAGTATTTTGCTGAAAAAATTTAACTTGAATACATTTTTACTTTTATTTTATTTTATTTTATTTATTTTAGAGACAGATTCTAGCTTTGTCACCCAGGCTGGGTGCAGTGGTACAATCTCAGCTCACTGCAACTTCTGCCTCCTGAGTTCAAGCAGTCCTCCTGCCTCAGCCTCCTGAGTAGCTGGGACTACAGGTGTGTGCTACCATGCCTGGCTATTTGTATTTTTTGTAGAGATGGGGTTTTGCCATATTGTCCAGGCTGGTCTCAAACTCCTGGACTCAAGCGATCTGCCTGTCTCAGCCTCTCAGAGCACTAGAATTACAGGCATGAGCCTTTGTGCTTGGCCCCATTTTTATTTTTATTTATTTTTATTTTTTTATTTTTTGAGATGGAGTCTCGCTCTGTCGCCCAGGCTGGAGTGCAGTGGTGCAATCTTGGCTCACTGGAAGTTCTGCCTACCGGATTCACGCCATTCTCCTGCCTCAGCCTCCCAAGTAGCTGGGACTACAGGTGCCCGCCACCATGCCCGGCTAATGTTTTGTATTTTTAGTAGAAATGGGGTTTCACCGTGTTAGCCAGGATGGTCTCGATCTCCTGACCTTGTGATCCGGCCACCTCGGCCTCCCAAAGTGCTGGGTTTACAGGTGTGAGCCACCGTGCCTGGCCACCATTTTTATTTTTAAAATTATGTTGTTTTAATTATGATGTGCCTATAATTTAAAGCATTGTTTCTCATCACGTAATTTGTGCTTTATAGCCCTGTTTAATTATTGCCTTCTTTTCATAATAAATATGTGGTTTATGGGAAAAAAGCCTATTTAATACTTCATGAGATTAAAAGTCAGACCCTTTGAAAAAAAAAAGAAAAGGAAAAGAAATACTTTATTAGAAATTATCACCATTACAGCACCATCTGGTTCTTTCTTCAATTTTTTTTTTTTTTAATTAAAAAAAAATAGAGGCTGGGTGTGGTGGCTCACGCCTGTAATCCCAGCACTTTGGGAGGCTGAGGTGGGCGGATCACGAGGTCAGGAGATTGAGACCATCCTGGCCAACATGGTGAAACCCTATCTCTACTAAAAATACAAAGATTAGCTGGGCATGGTGGCATGTGCCTGTAGTCCCAGCTACTCAGGAGGCTGAGGCAAGAGAATCGCTTGAACCTGGGAGGCAGAGGCTGCAGTGAGCCGAGATCAAGCCACTGCACTCCAGCCTGGGTGACAGAGTGAGACTCTGTCTTTAAAAAAAAAAAAAATAGATACAGGGTCTCACTATTTTGCCCAGGCTGGTCTTGAAGTCTTGGGCTCAGCCAATATGCCTGCCTAGGCCTCCCAAAGTGCTGGAATTATAGGTATGAGCCACCGTGACTGGCTCTTTCTTCAATTTTTATCTTTATCAACGTCTTAAACTTCTTTGGTTTCCTTTAAAAAATTTCTTTTCTTGATTATAGAGCTTTGTTTTACATGGGGATTTTTTTTTTTTTTTTTTGGGGGGGGGGGACTGAGTCTCGCTCTGTTGCCCAGGCTGGAGTGCAGTGGCTCAATCTTGGCTCACTGCAAACTCCACCTCCCAGGTTCATGCCATTCTCTTGCCTCAGCCTCCTGAGCAGCTGGGTCCACAGATGCCCGCCACCATGCCCAGATAACTTTTTGTATTTTTAGTAGAGAATACATGGGAATATTTATATTTTGAGCTTACCTGGTGACACACAACTCAAGAGTTAAATGTTACCATCAAAAACCCAAACCTCCCATTTCCTGCAGAGGCCATAATTCTGCTTTTTCATGTGGATTTAGATGTACTTTTGTTCTCTTTCCAACCTTGTCTTTGGTAAAACTGAAGACTCCCTTGGTTGCAACTGACAGTTGGCTTAAGCAGGAATAGGAAGTTGACTGGCTAATGTCACTTGAGCCTTCTCTATAATCAGATCTGGTTTCTCTCTTTTCATCTCTTGCTTCCATTTCCTTGGATAGGCTATTTCCTCCTGGTTACATGATGGCTATAGCAGCTTTAAATCTTTAATTGTCACATTCTAATCCATGTAAAAGAGGGTCTTCCTTCCTCCAAGAAGGCTCAACAGAAGTCTGTTTCCAACTCATAGGTTCTGGTTGGGCCGTCTCTCAACCAATCACTGCCACCAAAGGAATGTGATTAAACTTGAGCCTGAGCCACAGGTGTGGGAAGTCCTCTTACCACTAAGGGTAAGAGTGGAGAGGGGAGAGGGGTGGATTTTCAGAGGAATATCAGTGAATAATTAACTGTGGCGAATCTGAGGATTTTGGGGGTGATCAAGAAAAAAGACATGGCTATCAGATGGCAGTAGAACACAATAAGCTTTATTTGCGTAGTGCTTTGGCAGGATTGCATGCAAGAGGAGGTCCCTTACAGCAAGAGACCTTCCAGAGAGAGTGAGGTGTCCTCCACCCAGAAGGGGCAGAGGTCAGGGGAGCTTTCTGGGGAAACAGGACTCAGAGTGGGGCTTAGGTGTCCAGGTTGCCAAGAAGCAAGATTGGGGAGGGCAGCAGCAATATACAGTCTTTTACATGCTCAGGGTTTGTTTTACCTGTAGCTAGTGGATGTTGGGTGCAGTTTTTCAGGGTATGCAAAACAGGCACTCTGTAAATGGCTGAAAATATCATTATTTGGGCTATGTTTAAAGCAACTGATATAAAAATTTGAATTTGGTATCCGTGGGCTTTGAGTTAATGGTCAGTCTGAATGAAGAAGTAAACAACATGGGGTCAATATATAAAGGGGTCACCTTTAACTTGGTTCTATAGCCTTAATGAAAGAGAGTGAAATAGGTGCTGGGTGGCCAAAAAAGTGTAAATATCCATCTTGCTTTTGGTTTCACTTTCTCTCCTAGAACCTCCCTGTGGTACTACCTTAGAACTGACAGGAGAGGCCAGCAGTGGCGATTTGAGAGTGTGCTCTCAGGTGTGTATGTGGGTTGAAGAACGCAGGGCCTAAGCAGTTAAAGGATGCGCTCTGTCCTGGGCTGAATGCAGCCTCATTCTGGTACATTGTGTGGGGATAATTGCTTGAAATGTTTGTTTGCGTTTTGAGGATTTGTTGTAATTGAATTTAATTGAATGCTTTGCAAAACCATTTGTCATGATTTTAGGCTTGGTATGCATAGATATTTAAAATTGGGGGCATGCCTCAATTTATTTACAGAAGAGATTGAAACTTGAAATAATCTAAATCAGGATTTTTACTTTATCTTTTCCTCACTTTCAGTATTCTTCACATGAGGATGTGTATATCTTTGTTATAAAAGTCTTGTTCACAGAGGCGTATTTAAAACATATGGACCAGTAAAAAAAAAAAAAAAAAAAGTAAATGATTGAGCGCCACCTCCCAAATGCAACCACTGAAAACATATATGTGTACAGTAGAATATAATCCAGAATGTTCCAACTTGAGTAATTTTAGAGTAATTTTACAGTTTCTGGAATTTAGCCATCTTACCACCTGAAGGGCCCAACCAGTGAAAAAGTATATTTATCATGTCAAGTCTGGTGCTGTATAATGGGATGCAAGCAAGGTATGACAATAAATGTTAAATGGAAAAGCCTTTACTTTATATGCATATAGCTTGAAGTCAGTTGAATAATTTATTCAATATTGGTCTTTATTTTATATTAATTAAAAACATATAGATTTACTAGAAGACAGAAAAAAACCTGTGTGATTTGGGTCAAGTGGCAAATAGGAAAAGTGACATATTATAAGATATTCCTAAATGTTTAGTGATGGATACGTTTCACCTACAATTCGTGCACTTGAAATCAAAACTTGTCTTTCCTTTAAGATGGCAAAAATATATAGAATAATATAAAAACTGTGCACATTTTACATTCTGGGAAAGACCTCTTGAACCTCACATAAGCTTTCTGCTTATTCTATCTAACTTGCTTTTCAGGTTACTTTTTCAGTCTATATACTTGGAATAATGCTTGTAAATGACTTTTGTTCCATTAAACCTGAGATTTCCTGACATGTAGTGTCCTAGTCCATTTGTGTTGCTGTAACAAAACGCCTGAGACTGGGTAATTTATAAAGAACGGATGTTTATTTCTCACAGGTCTGGAGGCTGGGAAGTCCAAAATCAAGGTGTCAGCAGGTTCAGTGTGCAGTGATGGCCTGTTCCTCATAGATGGCACCACCTTGGTGTCCTCACATGACGGAAGAACAGAGGAGCAGAAGAGCAAAGGGCCTGAGCTACTTCCCTCCATTCTTTTACAAGGCACTAATCCATTCATGAGGGTGGAGCTCTCATTACTTAATCACTTCCCAAAGGCCACGCCTCTCAATACCACCACAATGGGAATTAATTTTCATAGGAATTTTGGATGACATTCAGACCGTAGCAAGTAGTCTCTTACAATCATTTTAGATCTGTCCCTTTACATCCTATCCATATTATGTGGATTTAGGTTGCTGTGACTCACTGGTCACATGACTCACTGGTTGTTGGAGATTTGGTAAATGATACCGTAACCATTTCTCACTTGTTAACAAACTGCCCCTCAATTGTAATGTGGTATCTCCTATATATATCTATATATCTGTCTGTTAGGGTTTTGTTTGGGTTTTTTTTTTGTTGTTTTAGTTATTTAGCCTCCCATATCACTTTGTCACTGTGTGTTTGTTTTGTTTAATTCATATTCTTATTAAATTGCTTAGTAGTGTGAAATGTATTTAGAGAGCTTTGTTCTGATTCTTGGTTCTGTTTTTCTTCATCTGTCTTTTGCATATTGTCTTCCCTTCTCCGTCTGTCTGCCTTTTTTGTTTTTGTAGTATGTTTGTGGATTTGCCAGGCCAGCCTCTTTACCTTGCTCAAGCTAAGCTTGGCCCACTCTGTCTGGCCCAGACATTCACCATGGTGCTGGTGAATTTTTCTTGCCTTCTTTCCTACCCAATCAGAGAGGAGTTTGTTTTCCTTCCTGACATGCTGTTTTGAGGGCTGGATATCATGCAGTGTGTCTGCTTATCACCTATCTGGGGACAGTGGAGAAGATATGGGGAGGAAGAAGGGTTGTCTGTAGTAGCCTTATGGGAGGATTTGGCTTCAACCCTCTCTTTTGTGGTTTTGCTAAGCATTTTGAATTATTGTCACACTACCTGGTTGGTCTGTAACCTGTTATCTTGGAAGGCTGAGTGATATTCTTAGATTTTGGATCTTCTCTCTCACTACTCATCAGGTTTCCTTGAGTCAGTGCCATTTGTTGCTTCCCCTGTTTGTATTTCATTAGAAGCTGTTTCCATTCGCCACCCCCTACTTTGCTTCTGGTCCTCTGTGGGGGTGTGTGAGGCTTCACGTGGCAATTCCTCCTCTTGCCCGTCTTCCACTTCTCCTACTCATCGTCAGAATTGCTGGAGATATTTATTTAGCTCGGCTGCTATTTTTTATGGTCTATGGCCTTTCCTGCTGTTTTCTTTTTGCAGAGGAAGTACCAAAATGATAAAATCTGTATTTTTCTTTTCTGACCAGAAGGAATGTGGCGAAGGTAGAACTTACGGTATTATGGGCATTTCCATTTCTCTGGGCCGTCTACATCCCCCACCCCCCTCTTCCTGGATTTGTCTTCCTATAAATTTGAGAGTTTTAGTGAAATTTTCAGAATTTGGTTTATTCACAGCCTCACCCCTCCTCCTCTTTATGTGAAGTTTGAACTTAGCAATTTCACAAAATGCACCAAATCTTGAAGATTCTTGGAAACATCTGCTTTATGGTCACCATTTTTTAAAGATTGTGGTATGAAGTTGTGTTCTTTCTTTGGTTTCATTGCCATTGGTGTATGTTTGCTATTTTCTGTAATTTACATATTTATTTATTTGTTTAATCCACGAAGTTACATTTTTTAAAGGGTCTTTAAAACTAATCCCAATGCTGGATTTGAAAAACGAATGTTCATCATAAAAATTTCTGTGGATTCAACAGTTCAGTTGTTTGAATAATTCTGGTAGACTTATTTCATACAAATTAATTTCATTGTATTTGATGTGAATATCTTTTTTCCAGATTGTTCTTGGCTTTTAAATTGTGTAAGTGTTTTAATGTGGTCAGATCATTCCTTTCTTGTATACTTTATTCTGTTTCTTCTAAGCTTAGAAAACTTCTCTTCCATACAGATTTTTGATGTTTCTGTTTCCTGGAGCTTGATTATCTAGCAGGAATTTTTATATTTATTTATAGAGAAGACTATGTGGAGAGAGAGCTAGTATTTATTCTCTTCTATATGTTGTGGTATTGCATTTAGCCCAGTGAGATAACATAATCACCATTTTTTTTCATACTGGGAGACTGGAGATCAGAGAAGATAAAGGTGTTTCTCCAGACACACCCAGGCATAGCTATCTGATTTGAATCCAGAGCTATCTGATTCGAAAGCTCATGTTCTTCCTGATATATTACCTATTATTTAATTGCCTTCCTAGTTAGAGAGAAGGTCTGTGTATTCTGAGAAAGGAATGAGAGTGAGGTTTTTCTATAAGCTTACTGAGGGCAGGGACTGTGTCTTTTGTTCATCACTGCGTATCTAGTATCTTTCACAGTCTTTGGCACAGAGTGGGTGCTAAATAAGTGTTTGTTGAATTATTGAACCAAAATAGACCTGTGATTGGGCAGGGCTGATGTTATATACTTTAGACTTTGGGGTTATGTTTTAGAACACATGTTAACTCAGTTCCATTATTCTAACCAACTTCTAAGTTTTGTTTTCCTCTTTAACAAATGTGTTAAAGTATCTATTACAGGGCATGGATCATGGTAGCCACTATCTCCCATAGTGGTAAAGTGAGGGTGAGTAACTTGGGCCTCCTGGGTTCACCCTTAGTCACATTATTTCTTAATATGCTGGTGATAGGCGTGTATATAACTAGTAGAAATACACTTTCTTATCTAATTGCAACAGTGTTTCTATAGATTACTCTTCCTACTTTTTAGCTTGGAATGTGGTATTCAGAACTATCGAGTATTTGTGAGAATGTCCACAAATCAAAACGTTTTTGTTTTAAAGAATTGCTTAAATTCTCTAATGTTTAGTGTAAAAGATACATCTTTTCATCTTTAACACTTTTATCTTCTCTCTGTGTCCTGTGAAAATTCATTTTCCTTTAATTCTTCCAATTTTTCTACTTTGATTGTTTTTTCAGTCAAATGGAAGTTGAGAAAAGTAGAATTTTTACCAAGGAAAATTTGATGTCAGAGTCTAGATATAATATCGGCACAGTATGGATTATGGAGATCTGACAGCACAGTAGTCTCACGTTTGTGACTGTGGTGGAAAAAAATACTGTATATAAAAGGTTCAGTATGTTTGGACTATAACTGTTAGTAAAGGAAGTGAATGGATTTTTACCAATAATATATATGAGCATAGTGGAATATTTTTTAAATCATAAAATGACTTCTATAAGCTCGTATGGGATTATATTGTCACATAAATAAAAATTCAGGAATTCTTTGGAATAAAAGTCCTGCCAAAGAAAATAGTGAACTAAAGGATAAGTCCGTTGCCTTTTGCCACATCTTTTTAATTTTAATTTTAAAAAATTAAAAAAAAATCCTCTCCACTCTGATATTTTGCTACATCTTGAGACAATCCTAGATAATCAGATCCTCAGCCTTCAAATAACTTCTAATTGTCTGAACTGGAGCCTTTTTCTTATCTGCCAAGAAAATGTATTAGTGGCCACATGTGGTTGCTGAGAAGCTGTGCTTCCCAAAGCTGTGTGATTTCTTTGATTGCCATCCAGAGAGTGAACTGATATGCTCAGCTGGGGTGAATGAACAGCCAGAACACAGCCTTGCTTTTTTGTGTGGGAGTGTTAGTGCTAATAAAAGATTAACGCTGTTTTCCTCACAGGGAATCAATGGATAATGTTTTGATAGCCCTTGTCTCACCAGTGAACCATATGGCCCCTATTTTCTCATACATATGGTTGAAATGTTAGAGTGTAATGTTAGAGAAGAATCTCTGTGGTATACTGGCTCCCGTTCCTTGCCTAGGCATTAAAGTGTAGGTGTTTTATAATACTGGAGAACTTCCCTCATTTGTTTTTAAGATCTTTTATGGATCCATAGTGAGAAGTCGGAAGATCAAGGGGATAGTAGGATTGACTCTCATCCTGTGTTGGGTTTTCTCATATATATGGCATTCATTTATAAAATGTCTGGTCCAAGACCTATAAAATAATGTTACTTTCAAATAGTGTTTTCCTGTACGTTATGTTGCATAAAACCCTTAGTTCCTGGGGGAAGATTATAAAGAGAGTTCCCAGTAGTCTGCAGATTCGTTTTTTACATGATCATTTAAAGTTGTTACTTTTTCTAAAAGGTAAGTTCCGATTCCCATTATACATACCCTACCAAAATTTGGTTAAATACCTCCTTGCCTGCTATTGCTAAGAGAGGGAAAGACTAAGAAGAAAATTTGAACTTTCTTAGTGTTGTTTGAAAAAAAATAAGAATTTCTTTCATGATAGCTAAATGCCAAGACTGGAAAAGCTTTAAGGTAATGCCTGTGGTCAGTACTGCCTTTGACAAGAAGATGGTTAAATGTGGTGGTCTTGATAGGATTTGACAACCATTTTTGATCCATATATATCTTTCCACCATGGTCCCTTTTTAAACAGTGGAGTAATGAAGCTGTTAAATATCCTACTCAATTGAGAAGGAAAATGGCTACCATGAACTACTTTATTCAAGTGACACTGCAATATAAAGGCTTCCAGCAGTTTCACAAATGCATCTACAAAACACATTGCCATGAGAAATGAACAATCTTCTCTTCCCCCAGGTCTCTCTTAAATTAAGTTGATTCAGCCACCCTTTTCCAGTCTCTATGTGGAAACTTGCTTTGAGGTTTAAATTCTGTAGCACAAAATAAAGATATATATTAATGCTTAATATGAAAAGCAAATGCTTGTGTTGACTCTAGCATGTCAAATATATTTTTAAAGTAAACTGGTACTCTGATTATAGGATATACTAGATATATAAAATTTAAGGAGGTTTTTTTTTTGATGGACTTTTGAGTAGTTTCCAGTTTTTGGCCAATGTGAATAAAGCTATTAAGATCTTTATATAATTATTTATTTGGACAATACAAAAATAAAAGTATCATACAAGTGTAAAATGATTTTTAAATTACACTGTTAAAAAATTCCCAATCTTTTTCATTGTTATAAAATTTTATGACACCCAAGAATATTGAGACTAGAGTTCTAATATTGGTAGGCATGCTTTATGTAGAAGAATCATATTATATGTGTTTACCTGAAACTTCAAAGATACTAAATTTGTATCTTCAGTATTTCATATTGTACATAATTTAAGTCACTTCTGGCCAACTTAGAATATCAGAAATGGTAAAGCTTGGCATCAGAACAAGTTCACCTATATTATATTACTATTTCAATTATGTTTCTACCTAAGTTAAAAATGAGCTGGGTTTTAAAATCAAATTTTCTTTTATTGAAATTTGTGAATATGAACCTTTTAAATCAGCATTTCTAGATCTTGGCTAAAATAAGACAGTACTATTTAATATGGAAACAATAACTGAGATGTAATCCTAAATTTAATTTGGAAAGTTATATTCATTATTTTAGAAGACTGTGAACATAAAATGTGTGAGTGGAAAATTAAGATTTCATATGGCTTCTTTCAGCTGGTTGATTAAGTCCTATACACTTCATTGTCCTAAAGATGAAATTTACATAAGGTTTTGGAAGGCAGGATTGGTATATTAAAAGTACATGTTTCCAAGGTGGTACAAACTGTTTTTAACAATCTATCATCTTTCATTTACCAAGGGAAATATGTAAAAATAAAAGGAAAATGTTAAGTGGGAACAAAATGTTGAGATGATGATAAGCTACAAGGAAAGAAAAAAGACTTAAGAAAGAATACTAAAAAGAAACTAGCTTTTTTTCCCTCAACAATCTGTCTGAATTCATTTTGCTTTCATTATATATCCAGCCCGGAAGCAAAGTATGTTGAGTATTACAACAAAGAGGGTGTTATAAGGAGGACTTTTTTTTTTTTTTCAATAATAAAGTAGAACATATGTGTAAACCATGCAACCTTGTAACAGGAAACTTTATAATAAGGGAGGACTGTGCTTAGCTTTTCCACAATTTTGGAAGAATAAATTTTATTAGGTGTTAGACAAAGAAATTATCAACTGACTTTTATGCTGTAAGGTTGAAAGATTTGTTATGACCATTTCTAGACTTTAGGAGTGCTTTTAATGTGGGTCCTGATATATTAGGAACAGTGCCTAGCACTATTAATATGTCTACTGTTGCTAGTTCTCATAAGGAATATGATGTTTAACTTTTGCCTTTCAATGAAAGATTATTCAAAATTCTGTTATTCTGTGGTTTTCTCAGCAGTATTAGGCTATTCTTGAATTGATCAACACATAATATAATTTGGGAACCCAATCAATGGTTCTTTTCTTTTTGAAAGATGGTGACAAATTCTTTTTAAACTTGGGAAATTGGCTCCATCATTCATCCCTTATTCTTTCTTTGCTTCTCTTGCCCAACTTCCTGAAAACCATATTGTTTTGATGTCATTATGTAGAATAGATTATCTGTTGGGGAATCAGTTTGTATTAATTATACTGGAATAAATGTAAGTTTGACAAATGATGTTGGTTAGTAGGCATTGGGCCTAATGGGTTACTCAGTTAATGAAGACACTAAAATTAGGGACCTCTAATATGCCTGAAACATATTTCCTGTAAATTTCCCCCAGTTTCAAGATTAACTGGCAATAGCTATGTTTTTCTGGCTTTTAAAGGCTAATATATCATGGTAGAGTTTTAGGATTTATATAGGGCTTATTATGGAATAGTTGAGCTCTTTGTATTTATCATACAGTTATTGAAGCAAGCTACAAGTGTAGAAGTCAGTCCTCAACTTTTTGACTTTTCAGCAAGTCTATTTTTTAATGTTATACTTACTCTCCTTTCCTCCTCCTCTCCTTCAAAACTTAGAAACGATTATGCACCACACACATTTATGTGCAATTTTAAATGAAGGTGGGATAATTTAAAAAGACTTTTTAAACATGGTTCAATTTGCTGCAGGGCTGCTAGAAAAATAAGGATGAAGTTTTTAGGCGATGAGATCTTAGAAGGAGAGGGATGTTAGAAGTATGTTAGCAAGATACAGTATATTGTTATACATTTAAAAATAAACCATTTATTTTAAGCTTTGCAAGAGCCCAGAAACATTCAAAATAACTTCTAACCATGTGTAGTTAATTTGATAAAAATAAAAAGTCAAATAATACAGACAAGCATGTGAAGGCCTCACTTTCCCCATTATTCTCTCTACTCTCTAATATGAGTCACGGATGCCTTTATTTTTTCTGATGATTAACTCCTTATCTCTAGATTGTATGATCACACCCTATTTTTGGATTTATCCTATTTAAATTTTGATGTACCACAGTGGTAAAGGTTTTGATTATTGACACTTCCTTTCTCTTATCCTCCTTCCAATTATATCACTGTTCTCATTTCTGTTGCTGGTCACCTGTGCACGTTCAAACAGTATACTTAACTTCTATTTCTTGTTCTATGAACTTTCAACCCCTTGATTCTACATTTTATAAAATGAAGACATTGGCTATCTTTATCATTACTGTTATTTCTCCCTGATTTAAGTCTCTCAACCTCTGTCTGCTCTACCTTTATTCTTACATTGTCCAAGCTGATAATGTTTACATGCTGGTCTGTAACTATAACTTAAATCTTCCATGACTTCTCATCATTATAGAAGTTATCACATACTTTGTTTGAATTATGTAAATATTATTCATTGTAGAGTACTAAGATCACATAAGTCCAGTGTCCTTTTATGAATCCAATGTCCTGTGCTACTCAAAGGAAAATGATCTTAGTGGATTTTTAAAACACATTTATTTATTTATATTGCCTTACAATTCCTCAAGGTTTTCGTGGCTTTCACTCATACTATTGAATCTGTCAGTTTTTTTCTAGTTCCTGGAGACCTTCCTGTCATCTGGAGACAAAGAATCCCCCTGCCCCCAGCACCCAATTTTCTTCTTTTTAATGATCTCATTTTGTTCTGGAGTAATTTTATTTTGCTCTTTTGTTTTTCTTGGGCTTTTCTTATTGCAGGTTTTCCTCACATTTCTGGTCAGTTTTTATTTGAGGATGAATCAGTAGAAAAATTGAGCACTGTGAAAGTGGGTTGGATTTTTGAACAGCTGGCTTAGCTTTATTGGCTATCAATTTCTATTTGACAGTCATACAATAAAGGCTGACTGTAAGCTGTATGTGCCTGGAGACAGGGGCCTGGGTTTGTCTACTGGTGGGCTTTACTTTTACTTTAGGACAGTTAGGGGATAGCTGGCTGTTTTATTGGGGACTCCAATAACAATAGTTGTATGTCTTTTCTCCTGAGGTTATTTTCTTTCTCTAGAGGTTTTTTTCACTCCTATCTGGGGACCATGGGCATGGTTGCATGTATTCTGGACTTGGGTGAGGAAGGAGGTTTTGGGTTGACTATCAGGATGAAGACTTTTTCTTCATGTATTTTCAGGTGCCTGCCCCATTCCCATGCTCTTCTATGCCTGGTGTCCCCCTAATCTGGAGTTCCTTGTTTAGTTTACCCTCTTCAGAATATGTACTTTCTGTTTCCTGTGGAGGAAGGATCCTGGGTATCTGTTTATTTCCATAGACTTTTTATTTTTATTGTTAGTTTTTTTTCTTTCTGGTATTGTTCCAATTTTAGCATATGTGTTGCCAAAGCGAGCACAAATTCCATAGACTTTTAAACAGCTCCTCTGTTTTCAGATCCTACCTCTTCCCACTTTCTGTGGTACCTAGAGCTTTTACTTCCTGAGCCTTTTCAGAATTCTGTGGGGTGAATCAGTATATTTCTCTTTAAGCGTTTAGGGTTGACCTCACTCTACTCTTTGGTATCATTTACCTCTTCTTGTTCACTTTCCATTTTCACAGACTGTGGGTAGGCTTATCACAGGTCTGATTTCTTTGAAGAAGCTCATGTTTGTTTCTTTTATCTTTGTTGTTTTGGGGCAATTTTTTTTTATTTGAGAGAAGGGGACACAGAGTCTTTAATTCACCACCTTAAAGCAGGAAGTCATGCCTGCCCTTTTGATATAATGTTTCTAGAAAATGTTAGGGAAAAACTTGTCCGTAGAGTCACTAGTCAGGTAAAAGAATATGTGATTGGCTTTCTCCAAAGGCTCTTATTTTCTGTCCTGTGTAAAATAGGAAAGGGGGTCAGAATGGTTGCCAGGTCATGATTACAGAAGCTCGGCTGTAAGTCATGGGTGAAAAGCTTGGTTGTCTGCCTCCACAGTTGAGTTATTTCACCTCTGGGACCCAGTGAATGTTCAGACAGTTGAGTAATCCCACATTTGGGCATGTGGTAGGTATCAGGGTGAGTAATATCTGAGAACTTGGCATAATAATTGGGAATTATAAGGAGAGTGGCAGTGTTTGACAGGGCTCTGTCTCAGTTTCCTACAATTTCGTTTTCATTGCTGTCAATAATGGTTTTGCTCAGAGAATGGGGGCATTTTTAACTTTGGCAGATGCTAGGATTATTATCATTCTAGTATTATTTTTGGAAGAAGAGAAGATAAAAGCTGTGCTTGCCCACAAACTTCTTCTGTATGAGCGTTTTAACCAGTGTTTGTTAGAGATGTTAATAATCTCAGGTTCCAATTTTCTGTCTCCAGTTAGGAAGCCTGGCTTATCTTGTGACAGAATATGAGCCATTTACATTATACATGTGTGTTAGTCCATTCTCACATTGCTATAAAGAACTACCCAAGACTGGGTAATTTATAAAGAAAAAAGGTTTAATTGGCTCATGGTTCTGCAGGCTATACAAGAAGCATGGCTGGGGAGGCCTCAGGAAACTTACAGTCGTGGTGGAGGGTGAAGGGGAAGCAGGCACGTCTTACATGGTTGGATAAGGAGGATGAGAGAGAAGGGAGAGGTGCTGTACACACTTTTAAACAACCAGGTCTCATGAGAACTCACTCACTATCATGAAAGCAGCAAGGGGGAAGTCTGCTCCCATGATCCAGTTACCTCCCACCAGGCACCTCCTCCAACACTGGGGATTACAATTCAACATGAGATTTGTTGGGGGGGACTCAAGTCCAGACCATATCAACATGGCTCTCCTATTATCATCCAAAACTTAACTTACCTGGAGAAAGAATCAGCATCTGAGATAATGTCCATAAAGTACTCAGTCCCATGCTTGGTTTCCCTTACCTATTGTCAGCCTCCAGCTTAGTAACTCCAGTGGAAAACAAGGGGCTCCCCCAATAACTCTGACCAACAAGGATTTGCCAAGGGCTCCAAGTGGCCCAGCTTGGGTCGTATGCTAATTCTGGAGCCCACCACTAGTGTCAGAGGATGGTATACTCTGCGGGCCCACGTCTTGGTTAAGTCCTCAGCTCTTTGGTAGGTGGTAGGGGTAGGTAAGGTAGTTAGTCATATTTGAATCACATAGAATTTGGGAATACATGCTGGCTGATAAAAACTACACGTTTGCTATAGAGATAAGAGACAAAACTCTAGAATAGTGGTTCTTAAACTTTAGTGTCTACCAGAATCACCTGGGAGGCTTATTGAAACAAAGATTGCTGGGCCCCATTCTCCAGAGTTTCTGATTCAGTAGGACTGGCATGAGGCCCCAGAGTTAGCATTTCTAACAGGTTTCCAGGTGATGCCAATACTGCTGGCTTGGGGAACCATACTTTGAGAACCTTGCTCTCTATCTAGAACAGTGGTTCTTACATTTTAGTGTACAAAGACTTCTCTGGGCTTACTAAAAGTGTTATTTCTGAGACCTCACTTCGAGAAATTCAGATTTGGGAAGTTTGGGGTACAGCTCAGGAATATGCGTTTTTAATGTACCCCAGATAGTTCTCATATAGGAGCCACAGGAGTTCAGCAGACTATGGTATGATAAATGCTGCTCTGTAGGCTGCATGTAACAAGTATTATAAATTAACTATCCTTATTTATTTATTACTTTTCTTCTTCTTTTCTTTTTTTTTTTTTTTTTTTGAGACAGAGTCTTGCTCTATCACCCAGGCTGGAATGCAGTGGAATGATCTTGGCTCACTGCAACCTCCGTCTCCTGGGCTCAAGCAATTCTCCTGCCTCAGCCTCCCAAATAGCTGGGGTTACAGGTGTGTGCCACCACACCTGGCTAATTTTTGTATTTTTAGTAGAGATGGAGTTTCACCATGTTGGCCAGGCTGGTCTTGAACTCCTGACCTCAGGTATTCTGCCCGCCTCGGCCTCCCAAAGTGCTGGGATTACAGGCGTGAGCCACCATGCCCGGCCAGAATGAATACTACTTTTCTAATTTCCACATATATGTTTGTGTCAGTCAGCATCCTAGCAGGAAATACAACATATCTTGGATGATTAAAAGATATTTTAGGCCAGGCATGGTGGCTCACGCCTGTAATCCCAGCACTTTGGGAGGCTGAGGCAGGTGGATCACCTGAGGTCAGGAGTTCGAGACCAGCCTGGCCAACCTGCTGAAACCCCGTCTCTACAAAAATACAAAAATTAGCTGCGGGTGGTGGCGAGTGCCTGTAATCCCGACTACTCGGGAGGTTGAAGCAGGAGAATCGCTTGAACCTGGGAGGCGGAGGTTGCAGTGAGTCAAGATGGCGCCACTGCACTCCAACCTGAGTGATGGAGCCAGACTCCATCTCAAAAAATAAATGAATAAATAAATAAAATAAAAAGATATTTTAGTGAAGGAATCACTGATAGAAGTGTAGGCAGGGTTAAGGGAACAAATAGTGAAGCGCACAGATTATCAGCAGTGGAAGCTGTTACCACTTCTAGGGTGAAAGGACTGGAGGAGGAAATGATATTATTTTGAGGGCTTATTAAGAGAGAGGGCCATGGAGAAAGGTCCTTCTTTCTCCTCTTCATTCAGATGAAAACCTCTCACCCCCAAACAGATGAGACACAAGTTCAATCAGTTACTTTACTGTCATGTGGTAATATTTCAGCCATATTCCCATTTAAAACCAAAGTTGCATGTAGCCATCACTACTGCCCTCATACAAGATGGCAGGAAAAGGGGTGTATTGGGAGAAATAATTGACTACTAGAAAATATACTTAGCTGTAACAGTCTTCACCATTGTAACTAGTCAAGAGGCTGACACCGATAATCATAACTTCCTCTCTCCAGTACCCATTTCATGTTCCCTTAGTTTTCCCAGTACTTTGGTTGGTCACAATTCTTTACTTTTATACCCAAAAAGATTTAGGTCTTTAGTGGGCCTGTGTTACTGGGTTACTGTAGTTTCCCATCAATTTTATCAGAGATAGGAACACTGTGCTAAGAGGCAGCCCAATGAATCCCTTGGATTTTAGACATAGCCTACCTGTTTTTATTGCAAAGCAGCCATCCAGTTTCTTCTTAGAAGTAAGGATCAACCATTCTTTAGTACATTAACCTTCTTCTCTGCTTATCACTCCTGTGTGGTGGAGTCTCAACCAGAGAATTCTCTTGCTTCAAATTTAGTAGAACCATGGTTGTATTCTTTGGTGGAAGCTTTCTTTTCCTGGGAACCATATTCTCCAGTGTTTTCACAGTGATTGTTCATTATGAGAAATCCTTCCATATACCTCCCCTCTAGACCTCCTTTTTAACCAGTATTTCAGTTTTGTTCTTTCTGATTACTTAATCCCAACCCATTAGCTATTGCCTGCACATCAGTGTAAATCTAAATCCCAGGTCATCTTCCATTCCCAGTAAAGTGACCACCAGATATATTGTTCAAATTTAAATCTACTGGAAAATTTCTTTTTGTAACTGTTTTTTAAGGATACCCCTGAGTGGGAAACTGATACTATAGCTGACTTTAGGTATGAAGATATCATGCAGACCCATCTCTAAACGAGGTCCGTGTATTTTTTTCTTCTATTCATTGGTTATGGGGAACTCCTCATGAGGCATGAAAGAGGCAGTGAAGCAGCAAGGGTAGATACTATAGGAGTTTGAGCCACTAGTGCTCATTACATTTATGTTTTCTTTTCCTATTCATATATTTGATTTCTATTTAATGATGAAATATTGCTTCACATACCCAATTTCATGGCTCATGAGATCAAGTAGCCCATTTTATGGTGGGCATCTGTGGTCATATAGTCACTTCTTGTCCTATAGCTGGTTGTTCCATCTGCACCATGGCCTGGTGGAAAGAGGAGCTCTGTCACAAATGGAGAATACTTGTTGAGAGAAGACTTCAGGGTTTGTGGAGGGACTCTCTTTTTAGAGTTGCTGGAGGCTGTATACAGCTGACCTACCTGCCCTAGATAATTCAAGTACCGTTGAGTATGCTGGGTCATAAGCAGATCAGCTTACATTGCAACCTATATCAGCTGCCGAGCCCTTTCTTGCTGTGGCACTACTTAAAACTAGCACCTCTACTTGAATGTGCTATGTGTTGCTTCCACAATTCACAAAGGTTCTCTGAGTTTTGTACATTTTCCATTTTGGTAGGCAGTGCAAGGTGAAACAACATTTTTTCTTTAGAGGAGATATCCCTACGTGCTCCAGACTTACCTGAAAACATCACAGCTTTCATGTTTTTGGGGGGTACTTGCCACTTCTTGCTTATCAAGACTAATAATAATGTCATTTGTGTAGTGAACCAGCATTATGTTCCTTGGGATATCAATCAATTGAGGTCCCTGAGCACAGTCTCAGAACAAAGAGCAGGAGAATTGAAATAGCCCAAATGCAAGACAGTGAAAGTATACTGCTATCCTTGACAGTTAAAGGGAGATACTTCTGATTGTTTTTATTAATTTGGATTAAAAAAGTGTAATTGCCAGGTAAATAGATTTGTACCAGGTTTCATGGGCTGTGTAGACCTTTTCCAATAAATATATTTTTGAATAGCAGCAGTGTAATTGGAATCTCTCCTCAGTTTATGATAATCCATAGTCATTATCCAAGATGCATCTGGCTCTTTCACAGGTCAAAGTTGATATCAAATGAGGATGCATTTTTGTTGCATTTTTGAAGTGTTTGATAGTGTCACTAGTCTCAGCAGTTCTCTTAGTGATGGGTATTGATTTAGCATGCTGTTTTGGTGGGATTTGGGATTCCATTTAGCCCTTTTTATCATAATAGCCTGCACAGTGACCTTTATTAGACAAGAAGCTAATATAGGGATTCTTCCAGGTAATGAATATGTCTGTTCCAACTGTGCATTCAACAAGTGGGAGAATAATGGCAGGATGGGTCTATGCACCCACTGGACTTGTGAGAAAGACCTGAGCCAAGGCTTCACTTATTACTGGCATTCCATATGCCTCATTTTGACCAGTGGATCAAGTGGCATTTAGCATTCTCAGGGATTAATGAACCCTAGAAAGTTCATGTAATTTCCTTTTTCTTTGTGAAATGTCACCCTGTTAAATGGTCATCATAGAAGCTTTTGGGTTCTCTACCTCTGTCTTGATTTGAGAGTTGGAAGTCTCAATTTTTAATTTTGTAAGTGTTTAATTAGAGCAGATAGCCCACTCAGCCATCTTTGTAATGATTATTGTTATCAAAAAATTAAGTCCAGTAGTCACCTATCTCAAAGCTTTGTCCTTCACTGGCACTCCATCCCACATTGCAGCAGTGATAATTTTAATAATTGTGATTTCATTGCATGTCCCATATTTTGTTGTTTCATTTTTTCCCGGCAGGGAAGTCATCTGTGAATTCATCAAATATGTGTGAGCAAACCAGTCCCCAAATCTCTGCAAATCCCCAAGTACTGTATCAGTTAATGACCCAGCAGGAAATAGATTCATGGCAGATTATTCAAATGAAGGGATTTTAAAGCAAGAGGTTACTTGTAGAAGTGTGGGAATGGTTAAGAGAAGAAACGGTCTTTATAGTTAGCAAAGTAAGTATAAACTATCTAATTTAAGCCATTATATTTTGGGATATCTTTGTTATAGCAGCTTGGCCATTTCTGTAATAGACATAAAAATTTACATTATTATGACATTGTAGTTGTTACTGGTAGCTGAGACATGATTATATTTCCTTTCTTTTTCTCTGAGGTTAAAAATAAGAAGTAACTTTATCCCTTTACCCAGGTTTGCCTGTTGTTAATATTTTTACCTTACTTGCTTTATGTTTTCTTCTTGTCCCTTGCTCTCACTTGCTCTGTCTCCTTCTCTCCCTCTCTCTCTCTCTCATGTGTATATATTTTTCCCTGAACAGTGTGAAAGTATGTATTTCTCAAGAATGGAAACATATAACCACAGTACAGTTATCAGTTTCACAAAATTACATTGATATAACATTTTTATCTACCGTATCATCCAAATTCTAATTTTGTCAATTGGTCTAGTAATATAAAACAATAATGTGCCCTGTGGCACATTATTTCCCATCCCAATGATTACATTTCCATCCCAGCTATTACAGAATCTACTCTAGGGATAGGCATTGCATTAAATTATCATGTCTTTTAGCTTCTTTTAATTTGGAAAATTTCCTCCAATTTTCTTTGTCTTTTATGACATTGACATATTTGAAGAATATAGTCTCCCATACCATTAAATTTTTTTTCTCATTTTTTCTCTTGCTTCCCTGTGATTAAATCAAGATTATACATTGTTGTCCAAAATACTGTCAAGAATAGGTGATACTGCATTCTTCCTATATTATCACATAGAAGCATCCTCATTAATGATTTATTTTGATCTTCTGGTTAAACTTGTTGCCTGAATTCTCCACTGTGTAATTACTAATTACTGGTGTTTTATGCCTTGCAACTAATAAGGAAGTGTAAATATTTTGCTTTTCATCAACATTTCCCCTTGAATTGATAACCATTAGCAATTCTTGCCTGCAATAATCTTTACTCTGGTAGTTGCAAAATGATGATTTCCAAATTGGCAATTCCTTCACATTTGTCTGTTGGTTCTCAGTATTCTACTATAAGCAGTAGATATTTCTTCTCCCCTATTTATTTGTCTGCTTATTAGTGTGGATTCATGAATTTCAGTTTTTTCTATTAGTTTTAATTCAATACTGAACCGAATAATTTTGATGCTTAAATTGTCCCAGATTTGGCCAGTGGGAGCCTCTTTAAGTTGGCTCCTGTGTCCTTGTGACATGTCTTCTTCTTTTCTTTTTTTTTTTTGTTAGCATTTCTTCACTTTCTAGCATAGTAAGATGTTCCAGGCTAATCTGATACCTATCCTGCTGCAGCCGTCTAAATAGTATTAGAGACCAAGATATACATGCTAGGTGTGATCCTGTTACTATGGTATCTTTACTTCTAGCCCCTTTCAGGGACAATGCTAGAAAATACATGCATGTAAATACACATATACATATATGTACATACTGTACATAAACATATATGCACATGTGCACATAAATGTGTACACTTATATATATATAGATATAACTTTTTTTTTTTTGAGATGGAGTCTTGTGCTGTCATCCAGGCTGGAGTGCAAGGACGCGATCTCCGCTCACTGAAACCTCCACCTCCTGGGTTCAAGTGATTCTCCTGCCTCAGCCTCCTGGGTAGCTGGGATTACAGATGTGTGCCACCATGCCTGGCTAATTTTTTGTATTTTTAGTAGAAATGGGGTTTCACCATGTTGGCCAGGCTGGTCGTGAACTCCTGACCTCAGGTGATCTGCCCGCCTTGGCCTTCCAAAGTGCTGGGATTACAGGCGTGAGCCACCACACCCAGACCATAGATATAACTTCAAAGTCATGTGTTCCTACCAGTATCTCCATCTTCAGTTCATCCCTACATAATTCTTTCTTACCATCCCCTGTTCGGTATTTATATGTTTCTTCTAAGTGAATATCTGGCACTCAACATCAAGCCACATATTCATTTGCTCATTTCTATAATACATCTAAAGTAGCTGCAGAATTGATTTTGACCGTTTCCCTATGATAAACAAATCTCTGTCTCTGTTTTCTTCTTCTAGCAAATTCCTCTAAGTATTCATGTTCCCTGAGGCTGCTACTTCCTGTGCTGCACACTTTCAAATTCCTTCTCTGTAGCCAGAGCTTTGAACTTGTAGATCCAACCCATGTTGAGAATTTTTTCATTTATTGTTTCACCTTTTCTTTCTGGGGTGACTGGGTCCATGCCTTCCATAAGTCCTTTCCTTTCTTCTGTTCTTTTTCTCAGTATCTTATAAGCCTTTCTTTCCTCACTTTCAATACCCTGAAGTTTGTGGTAGTAGCAGTGGGCTGATGGTAGAAGTGCCATGGAATTTTTTGTTTTTTTCTTCTACATATAGTGAAGGCAGCAATGTTCTTTCTCCTAGTAATGCAGAAGCTATGGATTCAGTGTGGTTTTATGGTTTTTCTAGGAGGGTAGGGGGAAGTGGGTGACCACTATTATTTTCTGAATTCAGGAAAATTCTGTTTTTTAATTTTTAATTTTTGTGGGCACATAGTAGGGTATATATTTATGAGGTACATGAGATATTTTGATACATGCATACAATGCATAATCACATCAGGGTAAATGGGGTATCCTCACCTCAAGCATTTATCTTTTGTATTACGAGCAATCCAATTAGACTCTTTTAGTTATTTAAAAATGTACAATTAAATTATTACTGACTATAGACATCCTATTATGCTGTCAAATATTAGATCTTATTTATTCTTTCTGTTTTTTTGTACATTTAGCCATTCCTACCACCCCCATCCCCCAACTACCCTTCTCAGACTTTGGTAATCATCTTTCTTGATCTCCATGAATTTAATTGTTTTAATTTTTAGCCTCCACAAATAAGTGAGAACATGTGTAGTTTGTCTTTCTGTGACTGGCTTATTTCACCTAACATAATGACCTCCAGTTACATTCATGTTGTTGCAAATGCAGGATCTCATTCTTTTTACGGCTGAATAGTACTCCATTGTGTATACATAACCACATTTTCTTTATCCATTTGTCTGTCGATGGAAGCTTAGGTTGCTTCTAAATCTTGGCTATTGTGAACAATGCTGCAAGAAACGTAGGAGTGCAGGTATCTCTTCAACATGCTGATTTTCATTCTTTTGGGTATATAACTGGGAGTGAGATTGCTGGATCATATGGTAGATCTATTTTTGATTTTTTGTGGAACTTCCTAACTGTTCTTTGTAGTGGTTTTGCTAATTATTCCCATCAACAGTGTTAGAAGGTTCGCTTTTCTCCACGTTCTTGGCAGCATTTGTCACGGTTCAATGTTGGTAGGTTGTATGTGTTTAGGCATTTATCCATTTCTTCTAGGTTTTCCAATTTATTGGCATGTAGTTGCTCATAGTACCTTCTAATGATCCTTTTAATGTATGCATTGTCTGTTGTAATGTCGCCTTTTTCCTCTCTGATTTTATTTATTTAGGTCTTTTCTCTTTTTTTATTAGTTAGTCTGGCTAAAGGTTTGTCAATTTTATCTTTTTAAAAAACCAACTTTTTGTGTCATTGATCTTTTGTACTGTTTTGTTAATTTTAAATTCATTTATATCTGCTCTAATAATTATTTCTTTTCTTCTACTGATTTTTGGTTTGGTTTGCTCTTGCCTTTCTAGCACTTTAAGATGCATGATTAGGTTGTCTATTGGAAGTTTTTATTCTTTTTTGATGTAGGCACTTACAGCTGTAAAATTTCCTTTTAGTATGGCTTTCACTGTATTTCATAGGTTTTGGTATATTGTGTTTCCGTTTTCATTTGTTTCTAGAACTTTCTCAATTTCCTTCTTAATTTCTTCAGTGACACACTGACCATTCAGGAGCATATTGTTTAATTTCCATGTATTTGTATAGTTTCCAAAATTCATCTTGTTGTTAATTTCTTTTATTATTATTATTATTATTATTATTATTACACTTTAAGTTCTAAGGTACATGTGCATAACATGCAGGTTTGTTACATATGTATACTTGTGCCATGTTGGTGTGCTGCACCCATCAACTCGTCAGCACCCATCAACTCGTCATTTACATCAGGTATAACTCCCAATGCAACCCCCCCCCCCCCCGCCTCACCCGATAGGCCCCGGTGTATGATGTTCCCCTTCCCGAGTCCAGGTGATCTCATTGTTCAGTTCCCACCTATGAGTGAGAACATGCGGTGTTTGGTTTTCTGTTCTTGTGATAGTTTGCTGAGAATGATGGTTTCCAGCTGCATCCATGTTCCTACAAAGGACACAAACTCATCCTTTTTTATGGCTGCATAGTATTCCATGGTGTATATGTGCCACATTTTCTTAATCCAGTCTGTCACAGATGGACATTTGGGTTGATTCCAAGTCTTTGCTATTGTGAATAGTGCCGCAGTAAACATACGTGTGCATGTGTCTTTATATCAGCATGATTTATAATCCTTTGGGTATATACCCAGTAATGGGATGGCTGGGTCATATGGTACTTCTAGTTCTAGATCCTTGAGGAATCACCATACTGTTTTCCATAATGGTTGAACTAGTTTACAATCCCACCAACAGTGTAAAAGTGTTCCTATTTCTCCACATCCTCTCCAGCACCTGTTGTTTCCTGACTTTTGAATGATTGCCATTCTAACTGGTGTGAGATGGTATCTCATTGTAGTTTTGATTTGCATTTCTCTGATGGCAAGTGATGATGAGCATTTTTTCATGTGTCTGTTGGCTGTATGAATGTCTTCTTTTGAGAAATGTCTGTTCATATCCCTTGCCCACTTTTTGATGGGGTTGTTTGTTTTTTTCTTGTAGATTTGTTTGAGTTCTTTGTAGGTTCTGGATATCAGCCCTTTGTCAGATGAGTAGATTGCAAACATTTTCTCCCATTCTGTAGGTTGCCTGTTCACTCTGATGGTAGTTTCTTTTGCTGGGCAGAAGCTCTTTAGTTTAATTAGATCCCATTTGTCAATTTTGGCTTTTGCTGCCGTTGCTTTTGGTGTTTTAGACATGAAGTCCTTGCCCATGCCTATGTCCTGAATGGTACTACCTAGGTTTCCTTCTAGGGTTTTTATGGTATTAGGTCTAACATTTAAGTCTCTAATCCATCTTGAATTAATTTTCGTATAAGGAGTAAGGAAAGGATCCAGTTTCAGCTTTCTACTTATGGCTATCCAATTTTCCCAGCACCATTTATTAAATCGGGAATCCTTTCCCCATTTCTTGTTTCTCTCAGGTTTGTCAAAGATCAGATGGCTGTAGATGTGTGGTATTATTTCTGAGGACTCTGTTCTGTTCCATTGGTCTATATCTCTGTTTTGGTACCAGTACCATGCTGTTTTGGTTACTGTAGCCTTGTAGTAGAGTTTGAAGTCAGGTAGCGTGATGCCTCCAGTTTTGTTCTTTTGGCTTAGCATTGTCCTGGCAATGCGGGCTCTTTTTTGGTTCCATATGAACTTTAAAGCCGTTTTTTCCAATTCTGTGAAGAAACTCATTGGTAGCTTGATGGCTTGATGGGCATGGCATTGAATCTATAAATAACCTTGGGCAGTATGGCCATTTTCAGAATATTGGTTCTTCCTATCCATGAGCATGGGATGTTCTTCCATTTGGTTGTGTCCTCTTTTATTTCACTGAGCAGTGGTTTGTAGTTCTCCTTGAAGAGGTCCTTGACATCCCTTGTAAGTTGGATTCCTAGGTATTTTATTCTCTTTGAAACAATTGTGAATGGAAGTTCATTCATGATTTGGCTCTCTGTTTGTCTGTTACTGGTGTATAAGAATGCTTGTGATTTTTGCACATTAATTTTGTATCCTGAGACTTTGCTGAAGTTGCTTATCAGCTTCAGGAGATTTTGGGCTGAGACAATGGGGTTTTCTAAATATACAATCATGTCATCTGCAAACAAGGACAATTTGACTTCTTCTTTTCCTAACTGAATACCCTTGATTTCTTTCTCTTGCCTGATTGCCCTAGCCAGAACTTCCACCACTATGTTGAATAGGAGTGGTGAGAGAGGGCATCCCTGTCTTGTGCCAATTTTCAAAGGGAATTTTTCCAGTTTTTGCCCATTCAGTATGATTGGCTGTGGGTTTGTCATAAATAGCTCTTATTATTTTGAGGTACGTTCCATCAATACCGAATTTATTGAGCGTTTTTAGCATGAAGGGCTGTTGAATTTTGTCAAAAGCCTTTTCTGCATCTATTGAGATAATCATGTGGTTCTTGTCTTTGGTTCTGTTTATATGCTGGATTACGTTTATTGATTTGCGAATGTTGACCCAGCCTTGCATCCCAGGGATGCAGCCCACTTGATCATGGTGGATAAGCTTTTTGATATGCTGCTGAATCCAGTTTGCCAGTATTTTATTGAGGATTTTTGCATCGATGTTCATCAGCGATATTGGTCTAAAATTCTCTTTTTGGTTGTGTCTCTGCCAGGCTTTGGTATCAGGATGATACTTGCCTCATAAAATGAGTTAGGGAGGATTCCCTCTTTTTGTATTGATTGGAATAGTTTCAGAAGGAATGGTACCAGCTCCTCCTTGTACCTCTGGTAGAATTCAGCTGTGAATCCATCTGGTCCTGGACTTTTTTTGGTTGGTAGGCTATTAATTATTGCCTCAATTTCAGAGCCTGCTATTGGTCTCTTAAGGTTTTCAACTTCTTCCTGGTTTAGTCTTGGGAGAGTGTAAGTGTCCAGGAAATTATCCATTTCTTCTAGATTTTCTAGTTGATTTGCCTAGAGGTGTTTATAGTATTCTCTGATGGTAGCAAGACGGCCAAATAGGAACAGCTCCAGTCTCCAACTCCCAGTGTGAGTGACACAGAAGACCGGTGATTTCTGCATTTTCAACTGAGGTACTGGGTTCATCTCACTAGGGAGTGCCGGACAATCGGTGCTGGTCAGCTGCTGCAGCCCGACCAGCGAGAGCTGAAGCAGGGCGAGGCATCGCCTCACCTGGGAAGCACAAGGGGGAAAGGAATCCCTTTTCCTAGCCAGGGGAACTGAGACACATAACACCTGGAAAATTGGGTAGCTCCCACCCCAATATTGCGCTTTAAGCAAACGGGCACACCAGGAGATTATATCCCACACCTGGCTGGGAGGGTCCCACGCCCACGGAGCCTCCCTCATTGCTAGCACAGCAGTCTGTGATCTAACCGCAAGGCAGCAGCGAGGCTGGGGGAGGGGTGCCCGCCATTGCTGAGGCTTAAGTAGGTAAAGAAAGCCGCTGGGAAGCTCGAACTGGGTGGAGCTCACAGCAGCTCAAGGAAACCTGCCTGTTTCTGTAGACTCCACCTCTGGGGACAGGGCACAGCTAAACAACAACAACAACAACAACAACAAGCAGCAGAAACCTCTGCAGACGCAAATGACTCTGTCTGATAGCTTTGAAGAGAGCAGTGGATCTCCCAACACGGAGGTTGAGATCTGAGAAGGGACAGACTGCCTGCTCAAGTGGGTCCCTGACCCCTGAGTAGCCTAACTGGGAGACATCCCCCACTAGGGGCAGTCTGACACCCCACACCTCACAGGGTGGAGTACACCCCCGAGAGGAAGCTTCCAAAGTAAGAATCAGACAGGTACACTCGCTGTTCAGCAATATTCTATGTTCTGCAGCCTCTGCTGCTGATACCCAGGCAAACAGGGTCTGGAGTGGACCTCAAGCAATCTCCAACAGACCTATAGCTGAGGGTCCTGACTGTTAGAAGGAAAACTATCAAACAGGAAGAACACCTATACCAAAACCCCATCAGTACGGTACCATCGTCAAAGACCAGAGACAGATAAAACCAGAAAGATGGGGAAAAAGCAGAGCAGAAAAGCTGGAAATTCAAAAAATAAGAGCGCATCTCCCCCTGCAAAGGAGCGCAGCTCATCGCCAGCAACGGATCAAAGCTGGATGGAGAATGACTTTGACGAGATGAGAGAAGAAGCCTTCAGTCCATCAAACTTCTCAGAGCTAAAGGAGGAAATACGTACCCAGAGCAAAGAAGTTAATTTCTTATTTTATTCCATTATGGTCATTATGATATTATTTCAAGTTTTGAACGTTTTATGAATCGTTTTGTGACCTAACATGTGATCTGTTCTTGAGAATGATCCATATGCTGAGGAGAAGAATGTATATTCTGCAGCCTTTGGATGAAATGTTTTGTAAATATCTCTTAGGTCCATTTGACCTATAGTGCAGATTAAATCCAATATTTCTTGTTGACTTTTTGTCTAGGAGATCTGTCCAATGCTGAAAGTGGAGTGTTGACATTTCTAGCTACTATTGTGTTGAGTTCTGTCTTTTTAGCTCTAGTGATTTTTTTTTTTTTCTTTTTTGAGACTGAGTCTTGCACTGTCACCCAGGCTGGAGTTCGGTGGCGCAATCTTGGCTCACTGCAACCTCAGCCTCCCAGGTTCTAGCAAATTCTCTTGCCTCAGCCTCCTGAGTGGCTGGGATTACAGGTGTGTGCCACCACACCTGGCTAATTTTTGTATTTTTAGTAGAGACATGGTTTCACCATGTTGGTCAGGCTGGTCTTGAACTCCTGACTTGTGATCCACCTGCCTTGGCCTCCCAAAGTGCTGGGATTACAGGTGTGAGCCACCGAGCCTGGCCAGCTCTAGTGATATTTGTTTTATATATCTGGGTGCTCCAGTGTTGAGTGTATAGAGCATTATACACTGTTGCTGGATTGACTCCTGTGTCATTGTATGATAACCTTCTTTGTCTCTTATTACAGTTTTTGTCTTGAATTCTTTTTTGTTTTATGTAAGTGTAGCTACTTCTGCCCTTTTTTTGATTTCCATTTTCATGGAATCTCTTTTTCTATCCCTTTGATTTCATTCTTTGTGTATCTTTTTAGGTGATACATGTTTCTTGTAGGCAACAGATCATTGTGTCTTGTTTTTTCATGCATTTAGCCACTCTGTTTTAACTGGAGAGTTTAGTCCATTTACATTCAATGTTATTATTGATATGTAAGGACTTACTCCTGCCATTTTGTTATTTTTTTTTTCTGGTTGTTGTGTGGTCTTCTCTTCCTTCTTTTCTTCCTTCCTATCTTCCTTTTAATGAAGATGACTTTCTCTAGTGGTATGTTTTACTTTCTTGCTTTTTATTTTTTGTGTATCTCCTTTATGTTTTCAATTTGAAGTTCCTGTGAGGTTTGCAAAGACTGTCTTATTACCTATTATTTTAAATTGATGACAGTATAACCCTGATTGCATGAACAAAAAACAAATATGCAAAAAGAAAACTCTACACTTTAACTTCATTCTCCTGCTTTTTTTTTTGTTTATTTTTGATTGTTATCATCCCCCTGCTTTTTAACTTTTGTTGTTTCTCTTTATGTCTTATTGTACTGTCTGTGTCTTGAAAATTTTTTGTAGTTATTATTTTTGATTGGTTCATCATTTAGTCTTTCTACTTAAGGTAAGAGTAGTTTACCCACCACAATTATGGTTTTATAATATTTCTGTGTCCTTACTATTGCCAGTGTGTTTTGTACCTTCAGATGATTTATTCTTGCTCAGTAACATCCTTTTCCTCCAGATTGAAGAACTCCTTTAGCATTTCTTGTAGGACAGTTCTGGTGTTGATGAAATCTCTCATCTTTTGTTTCTCCTTCATGCTTAAAGGATATTTTTTGCCAGACATACTATTGAAGGGTAAGGGTTTTTCTTTCCTTCAACACTTTAAATATTTTATACTACTCTTCCTTGGCCTGTAAGGTTTCCACTGTAAAGCCTGTTGCCAGATGTATTAGAGCTCCACTGTATATTATTTGTTTCTTTTATTTTGCTGCTTTTATGATTCTTTCTGTATCATTAGCCTTCAGGAGTTTGATTATTAGATGCCTTGAGGAAGTCTTAATTAGGTTAAATCAGCTTGGTGTTCTATAACCTTGTACTAAAATATTGATATATTTCTCTAGGTTTGGGAAGTTCTCTGTTATTATCTCTTTGCATAATGTTTCTACCACCCCTCTCTACCTCCTTGTCAAGGCAAATACCTCTTAGATTTGCCCCCTTGAGGCTTTTTTTAGATCTAGTAGGCATGCTTCATTTTATTATTTTGTTTCCTTTGATCGTGTATTTTCAAATAGGCTGTCTTCAAGCTCATGAATTCTTTCTTCCGTTTGATCAATTCTACTATTAGGAGACTCTGATGCACTCTTTAGTATGTCAGTTGCATTTTTCAACTCCAGAATTTCTGCTTGATTCTTTTTAATTATGTCAATCTCTTTGTTACGTTTATCTGATAGGATTCTGAATTCCTTCTCTGTGTTATCTTGAATTTCTTTGAATTTCCTCAACACATCTGTTTTGAATTCTCTGTCTCTGTTTCTCTGGGATTGGTATTGGTGCCTTATTTAGTTTGTTTGGTGAGATCTTGTTTTCCTGGATGGTCTTAATGCTTGTAGGTGTTTGTCAGTGTCTGGGCATTGAAGAGTTAGGCACTTATTGTAGTCTTTGCAGTCTGGGCTTGTTTGTGCCTGTCCTTGAGAAGGCTTTCAGGTATTCAAAGGGACTTCAGCCCCAAGCACAATATCTCTGTGGTTTCTGCAGTCTGGTAGAGGTACGGCCTTGGTAGCCTTCGATAAGATCTGGAGGCATTCTCTGGAATACCAGGCAGAGACTCATATTCTTTTCCCTTACTTTCTCTCAATTGAACGTAGTCTGTCTCTCTCTGTGCTGAACCACCTGGAACTAGGCATTTGGTGATACAAGCAGTCCTGTGGCCACCAACATTGGGACTGTATTGGGTCAGACCTTATTCTTCACGGAGATAGAAAAAGCAAAATTTATATGGAACTACAAAAGACTCCAAATAGCCAAAACAATCACTAATAAAAAGAATACAGCTGGGCCAGGCGCGGTCGCTCACACCTGAATTCCATCACTTTGGGAGTCCGAGGTGGGCAGATTATGAGGTCAGGAGATCAATGCCATCCTGGTTAACTTGATGAAACTCCGTCTCTACTAAAAATACAAAAAATTAGCTGGGTGTGGTGGTGGGTGCCTGTAGTTCCAGCTACTCGGGAGGCTGAGGCAGGAGAATGGCGTGAACCTACGAGGCAGAGCTTGCAGTGAGCCGAGATCACACCACTGCACTCCAGCCTGGGCAACAGAGCGAGACTCGGTCTCAAAAAAAAAAAAAAAAAAAAACACAGCTGGAGGATTCACACTACTTGACTTCAAAATATATGACAAAGCTATAGTATACAAATCAGCATGGTACTGGCATAAAAAACAGACACATATACCAGTGGAACAGAGTATAGAAACCAAGATATAAATCTGTATGTTTACAGCCAACTCATTGTTGACAAAGATGCCAGGAATATACAATGAGGAAACAGTCTCTTCAATAAATGGTGCTGGGAAAATTGAGTAACAATATGTAGAAGAATGAAACTGGACTCCTGTCTCTCACAATATACAATATTCAAATCAAAATGGATTAAGAACTTAATTAAGACCTGAAAATAGATTAAGACCTGAAACTATGAAACTACTAAAAGAAAACACTGGAGACAACATTTAGGAGATGGGTGTGGGCAGAAATGCACACACACACATAGACACACACAGACACACACACACACAGGAATATTATTCAGTCATAAAAATGAAATCCTGTCATTTGCAGCTATTTGAATGGAACTGGGAGTCCTTGTTTTAAGTGAAATAAGCCAAGCACTGAAGGACAAATGTTACATATTCTCCCTTACATGTGGGAGCTAAAAAAGTAACTCTCATGATGACAGAGAAGCTGAAAGAGGAGAAGCTCTAGAATAATTTTATGATTAGATTAAACATGTAAAAACATAAGTCTAAGTTTCTTTTACTTAGATTTTTACTCTGTCACTTTTCCTAAATTTTCTTTTATCTTACAAATATCGTGTTTAGGAAACTAACCTAAAAGAGAAGTTTGAATGCTGATTCTTGCATTCAGCAGGGAAAGGGTTGTTATTGCCATCTGTAGTTCATTGTTACTAGTTTCCTTATGCTTGGCCATTTGAGGATCAAAGGCTTTGTTTAATGACCTTGAACTCTGATCCCTTACAAGGCAATGCATACTTCTGACACTAGGCCACTGGGCTTTCAGTGTTCTTGTTAAATATACAATGTCATAATGTACACACTGTTCTTTTGGCTAGTGTAATGACATTTATACTTCTGCTTTTAATAAGACTAACTCCCTTCTAAACGCTGCCTTTAAAAATAGAATGGTTCTTCCATTAGTAGCAGAAATGCTTTACTCATGGTTGACACACAACTTTTTTTGTTCCCAAACCTAGGCCTCAGTCCTATCCTTCAAAAAAACAAACCGAACTTTATGTTTTCTGTTTGCCAAGGAAAGGGATTAGTGTGTCTGCACAAAGAAAAGTAATTCTTTTCCATACAAAAAGGATAGGTACTATATTCCAATCAAGGTAACAAACCAGTGGGCTAAAAACGAATTGCCTTTTAATTGTGAAAACATTTCTTGATCTTTTAAAAAAGAGATCTATGGGAAGTATAAAGGCAATCAGGTAATAAACTCATTGAAAGTCAGTTATAGTATTAACAAAAGTTTACAGTGGTTGGCTTTGTCACATAGTTTGTGGGAGAATCTTGACCTTATTTGATGGGGCAAGTACTTGTGTTTTCTTAGACTATTGATATGATATGAAGGAAAGAGTCTCTTGGATGGGCCAAATTGCCTTTTAAAAAATTCATTGTTTTGTAAAATTGGGATTGCCTTAAAAAAAAAGTTAACCAGCCAGGTGTGGTGGCTCATGCCTGTAATCCCAATACTTTGGGAGGCCGAGGGGGGTGGATCACGAGGTCAGGAGTTTGAGACCAGCCTGGGCAACATGGTTAAACTCATCTCTACTAAAAATACAAAAAAAAAAAAAGAAAAAAAGAAGGTGGGGGGTGGTGACGCTCACCATAATCCCAGCTACTCAGGAGGCTGAGGCAGGAGAATCATTTGAACTCGGGAGGCGGAGGTGGCAGTGAGCTGCGATCGCACCATTGCACTTCAGCCTGGGCAACAGAGCGAGACTGCATCTCCAAAAAAAAAAAAAAATTGACCAGCTTAAAAATACAACCCATAGAAGAGCAAGGAATATATTTGGTGAAATTTGACACTTTCTTCTTATTGAAATTTATATTTTAAAATATATTTTTAAATATATTTAAATAAATTTAAATAAATGTATTTATTGAAATTTCTTATAAGAAAATTATATGAAATTTTCTCATATGTTGATATATTTATGGTATTTTTTGGTTTTGCTAAACATTGTGTATTATTAATCATTTGCTATAGCATAATTTAAGATTATTTGCAGTTTCTAATTTTTATTAACACTAAAGTGTTTTTGACATTCAGCATTTCTGCTCACGTGAGTCATTATTATATCTACGAAGTGTGTTGAGCTTAAAGCAACTTCGAAAACAGAAGAAATGACTAACATTAAACATGTTTAGCTCCTCAAACACTACCTGCTGATTACTTAAATTTTATGTGGATTCCATATAATGTTCATAATACAAATGCATTTCAATGTTTTGATACAGAATAATGTTTATAATTCTCAGCCTGCACATATATTCTAACCATGCGGAGATAACAGTGGTGTTCAAACAACAGTAGCTAGTCTGATGTTTAAAAGAAACACTTGTTAGCTGAAGGACATTCCTCTTGAGGCATGCACTGGAAACCGTGTTGAGTATGCTAAGTAATTCCATCTGACCTGCACTAGGGGTTACACTTTCACTTTGCACATATGTCACTGACCAAGCCAACTGGCTGGAGTAAGCTTTTTGAAATGGACATTTCGGGCTGAGCTTTTGGAAGATTGCATTTTTAAAAATGAAGCATTAAAATAACCGTTACTCATTGGTTGTACATTAAATGCAAATGGCCACAGGAAATAAACTGAAGGATAAAAAGGTCATAGGATGAAAACATTAAATTTTGTATACAATTTTAATTTGTTTGTAGTAGGTTTAAAAATACTTGTGCTTAATATAGAGCCAACCTCCCTAAAAAAAGCAAAAGATTTAGAATTAGACATTATGGAGAAGGATACATTGGTACAGATTAATAAAGAAAAGATTCGACATTTTTCCTTTTCTAAGTGTTTAATTACAACTGTATATAGATTACATACTTACTGAGTGAATATTTAGAACCTTTATGTGAATCATTGTACTTTTGTCCTTTAGGGAATACATTCTGGGCTGGAAAAAAATCTCAAATTCAGGGAAAAATTTCTGAGTTTGAGTCCTTGCTTTGCCATTTACTGACTTTGTTGGTATAAGGTCCATAGTCTTAGCCTTGGATTTCCCTGAAAACATGGTTGTATATTTGCCTGACCCTGTCATTGTCAGTAATGAACTGTTGTTTAAAAGTGGCTTAAGCTCCTGGTAAGAAAGCCACTTTTGTAAATTTAGGGTATTATTTTTATAGTGTGCAGCAACTGAACTGGCCAAGCCAGAACTTATGAACCACATGTGGCATTGGGAGATGGGTGAGTATTCAGAAGTAGTTACAGAAGACTTTTATTTAGTTAGGATTTACCATGGGCTTCTTCTGTGAAACTCTTTGCTAGGTGAGTTACAAGATAAATACATGCTAGTGTGCTAGCCCAAAGGAAGGAAAGAAACCAATATAAGAAACCAACATTAATTAAATGTCAATTTCTGTCACACGTTGTGTTGGTGTTTGACAATCTTATGTAATCAACGGTTATCAGTTGAAGATTTCACCCGTTTTATGAGTGTTTACCACGTGCCAGGCATTTTGCTTAGATCTTATAATTGCAGTTTATTTTGCAGATGAGGAAACTATTCACGTGTATATTGCCTCACAGTTGGGAACAACTCTTCATGGGAAATGATGAGAAGAGTTTGAAGGTTAAATATCATGGCACAGTTAAAAGAAAGAGGGGGCATATTTCCATGTTGAGGGATGGTCAGAGCAAATGCCGCTGATTCTTTTTGACTTTGACGCCTTGTTGCCAAATGTGAGAAGCTCTCTGAGATTGCGATGTTGAGCTTATTTCCAGTCGACCTGCACCTGGGATTTGCTTTGATGTTTGCTGTGTCCTATTGTGCTCAGACTGTCTTCATCATTGTGGTGATTGTTATATATATAAAAGTACTTTGTACATAATTCGTCCATAAACATAAAGGCTAAATTTAAGCAGTTTCGAGCATGCTTATGTTTATGAAATATGAAGATAATTCATTTTCTGGCATACATGCTGTGATTTTAGTAGTTAAAAAATGAGTTCTATGTGATGCATGCCTTTATGCCTATAATATTTGCCTATTGTACATTATCCAATTCATGTGTTTACTTATTTACATTTATTCTTATACAGACTAGTAGCCAACAAATACTGGTGCCCTTTTTAATTCTCACATTTACATGGAGTAATAATAACAAAAATGAAACACTCTGAGCCCAGCTTTTAAATACAAGTTTAAAATTTCAGTTGGCTGAGGATAAGGAGAAAGAAATCATGTTATTATGGTTTTAATTTATAATAAGAAATTTGTTTTACAACTACAAAATTAAAGCCATGTACCTTCTCTAAAGTATAAGAGAAAAATCTAAAGCATTTCTTAGAAGTTTAGCAGTGCTTTTTTGCACATGCCGTTTCTCCTGCCTAGATGGCCTTTACCGACTGATGTCTTATTGACTGTGACCAAAGCCTATTCTGAGGCCCAGGTCTGCTGGTGTCACTTTCTCTGTGAAGCCCTGCTGTGTTGGTTGTTTCTGCTTGTTTATACCTAATTTGTTCATACCTTACCTTTAATTATTACATGTATTATGTAATGCTTTATTTCAGTATTTCTTGACTGCAGTATTTATTTCTTGAGATCAGAGATCATATTTTATTCATGTTTTTAATCCCCAGTACATAGTCCATTCTGTTCCAGTCTGTTCCAGATATAGAGCAAGTAGTCAATATCTGGAATAAATGAATGTGCTAATCATATTTTGATTTTAAAAAGTTGTGTATGAGGCCGGGCGCAGTGGCTCAAGCCTGTAATCCCAGCACTTTGGGAGGCCGAGACGGGCGGATCACGAGGTCAGGAGATCGAGACCATCCTGGCTAATACGGTGAAACCCCGTCTCTACTAAAAAATACAAAAAACTAGCCGGGCGAGGTGGCGGGCGCCTGTAGTCCCAGCTACTCGGGAGGCTGAGGCAGGAGAATGGCGTAAACCCGGGAGGCGGAGCTTGCAGTGAGCTGAGATCTGGCCACTGCACTCCAGCCTGGGCGACAGAGCGAGACTCTGTATCAAAAAAAAAAAAAAAAAAAAGTTGTGTATGAGACTGAAATCATCAAGTACTGTGAACTCCATGGAAAAAGTATTTAAAGATAGTTCAATTCAGAATTAAAATATCTATCTTTGATTATTTTATTCTAACAAGAAAAAAAATGAGGGAAAACTGCTTTCTACTATGGGAGGTCATATCCTTGATTCGAACAATTCCCTTGCTTTTAAGTTACTCCTTTTGTTGCTAGGCAGAAATTATAAAGTGTTGTAATTCTGGAATAAATCTAGAGTACTTCAGGCAATTCATGTAACTGAAGATAAAGGTCTTATATTGTTCATATACTAGAGTGAATTTTTAATTGCTTGTAAACTCTTTAAACAATTTTCACAGTCCTACAAGCCCTGCCAGAGTTGCTATTCTTCATTGAGGTATGTGGCAAGTTTGAATTTGGAAATGTGTTTGTGTTTACATTTTTAAAAAGTATTTCATATCAAAAATATACACATACACACATATATGATATGAAATACTTTTGGTTAAAGACCAAATACAGTATAACAATTTTAATCCTAAAAGGAAAATACTGTTATATGTACACACAGTAAAATGAGGGGGTCTTTGTAAATTAAAGGAAGCCAATGTATAAGTAGCAATAGCAGATACAATGATGTGTTTGAATATTTTTTGTCTTCTTGTTTATTAGCATGAACTCTATGAAACTTTTAAATTTCATATAGTGTGTGTGTGTCTACCTAAGAAGTCAAAGTCTCAAGCCTGTGACTTGATAGAAATGATAGATATTATATGGGGTTATACCTTTTTAAATTTTTTCATCTCTTATAACTAAGATATCAAATTGATTTTTTGGTTGGTTTAAGAGAAAAGTTTGAGGAATAGTCCCTAAGCTAGCAGAATACGTGGAATGGGTGACGTTTTGTTTATCCTATGAGCAAAAGGGTAAGGGTCATTGGCCCTCATTTCCTGTGGTTTCCAACAGGGAATTCTAATAACATAGAAAATGAAGGAAGAAGATGCTTCATCACCATTCGTACCATTATTGTCTTAATTTGAGCCTTCTCTATTTTTCATGTGCGTTACTGAAAGAGCATTCCTACCAGTCTGTATGCCTCATATCTTGTTCCAGATCTCCCCCAGTTTCTTCTCCTTCCATTCTCCATTTTTGTGCTTTAGAGTAATATTTTCAAATCACATATCTAATCTTGTCTTTGTCCTGCTTGAAATGTTTTGTGGCGCCAGGTGCAGTGACTCTCGCCTGTAATTCCAGCACTTTGGGAGGCTGAGGTGGGTTGTCACTTTAGGCCAGGAGTTTGAGACCACCCTGCCCAAATTGGTTAAACCCCCATCTCTACTAAAAATAAAAATAAAAAAAATGTTAGCAGCGTGTAGTGGTGCATGCCTGTGGTCCCAGCTACTTAGGAGGCTGAGATGAAAGAATCACTTGAGTCTGTGAAGCGGAGGTTGCAGTGAGCTGAGATCACGCCACTGTACTCCAGCCTGGGCAACAGAGCAAGACCCTGTCTCAAAAAAAAAAAAAAAAAAGAAATTCAAAATTCCTACTAGCTCCCATCACTTGTAAGAAGAATAACAGGGTTTATATAAGGTTCTGGCCCTACTAAGCCCCCTGATCTGATCTTACTTTAGGTCCCAACTTAATACAATACATTAAACAATTAATTTTTAAATTTTATATTTTTAATTTTATTTTTTTATTACAGTCAATATTTCTACCCCAAATTAATTTTTTAATTGAGAAATAAAACTTTTATGTATTTATGATGTATAACATGATGTATTGACGTATACATACACTGTGGTATGATTAATTCAAGCTAATTAACATATTTATCTTCTTATATCCTTATCACCCTTTTGTGATGAGTACATTTAAAATAGACTCTGTTTTTAATTTTCAAGTATATGGCACACTATTATTAACTATTGTCACCATGCTGTACAGTATACTTATTCCTCCTAACTGGAACCTCAAAACAATAGTTGTTGTCTAACAACAACTTTCTCACTCTTCTGCCTATGCACAACACACTTTTCCTCAGTTTTTCATTTAGCCAACTACTGCTCCTTTAGGGTTGAATTCATGCTTCACTTTTTGGGGGAGAGGGCCTTGAAACCAATTGCACCTACCTTCCTCTCACCCTTAAGACTTAGGAATGTCTTTTATGTGAAACTATAATACTCTGTATGTGCTTCTAAGCACTTACTATACTCTATTACACTTTAAAAATTTGTCTATTTCTTTTTTCACTGGATTATCAGTTACTTGAGATCAAAGAAGACTTCCTTTATTTCTTCATCTGTGCCTGATAGAACTTCTGTTTGTTGAATGAATAGAATCCTAAAAGCTCAAGGGGCTGTGGGTCTATTTTACAGATAGCTTCTGGTCCAAGGCTAGGGTCTTGTAGTAATCATTGCTAATTTGATTTTCTAATCTCTTACTTTATAGTTGGTAAATGTTTGCTCTTATCAGTTAACATAGATGTAAAGTTGACTGAGCATATTTAAAATCACTTTTTTGCATCTTTCATGGTGTTTCCTTAAATGGGTCTCAGGGTGTTGAAATGCAGTAAATATAATATTTACTTTTTGAATAGAAATTTTGTGATTAGTCAGATTTGTATTTTTAAAATTCTGATATGAAATATTATTTATAATACTAATAGCTACATTCATTGGACATACTTGATGAATGACTGTGCTAGATTATTTGTGTATGCTGTCTTATTTAATCGCCAAAACAATGTTGTCAGGTCAATGTAATTAGCCTCATTTTGCAGATAAGGAAACTGATGCTTATGGAAGTTAAATTACTTACTTGGGTTTACACAGTTACTAAGTACAGAGCTGAGATTTGGACCTGGTGGATCTGACCCTGTAGACTGAATTCTTAACTATTCTGTGTCTGTCTGTTGTGTTTATGACAGTAATTGCAAATAATTTGAAAGCAGTAACTTCATTTCAGTCTTTCAAAAGCGTTCTTACAGCAAACATTTCAGTTAGGCTTCCCTTGAGAGCACAGTGGCAAAATAATGTGTTAGTAACACCAAATTTTTCTGGCTTAAAAAAACATGTTAATAGATTAACAGTAGGCTCTCCCTCTTTTTTCCTTCTCTCCATCTTCTCCCTCACCTCCCCATCAATCTTCTCCGTAACTTATTTGTCAAATATGTTAGATTGTTTGTCCTGTTAACTTCCCACAGTCTGGATTTTGCTCATTGCATTTCCACAGTGTCTTGTAATGTGTTCCTCTGTTCATATTTACTGTAAATTTGTAGTTAGATGTAGAGGACTGGTCAGGTTCAGGTTTGATTTTTTTTGACAGTACAACTTTACAGCTAGTGTTTCATTCTGTGAGGAGGCACATGATCCCTGGTTGTCTCTCTTTTTGAAGCATCAGTAGCCATTGATAATCTAGGCAGTGCTAGAGAGCTACTGATTCATTAGGGATTAAAATGGTTATATTATGATTTTTGTTATGTATTAACTGAAATACATTTAAAAGAAGAAATCTCCCTTTATCAGCTATTAGGTTACCCAGAGATATATTCATAGGAGAAAGGCAGAATAAATGCTTTGTTGTTTCCCTGTTTTCAAAATTCAGGGTTGGGTCTCTAGCGTCCTTTGAAGATGACAAATTAGTAGTTGTTGTTTTCATATTATAATAAACGAATGGATTTAAATATGTGATGCATTTCAATTTATTGATCTTATTATTTGTTTATATTTATTTTTTAAGGCAAGTTCACACTCTTGCCCAGGCTTGAATACAGTGGCATAATCACAGCTCACTGTGGCCTTGATCTCCTGGGCTCAAGTGATCCTCCCACCTCAGCCTTCCAAGTAGTTGGGACCACTGGTGCCTGCCACCATGCCCGACTAATTTTTTGAAATATTTTTTTGTAGAGATGGTGTCTTGCTATGTTGACCAACCTGGTCTTGAACTCCTGGCCTCAAGCAGTCCTTCTACCTTGGCCTCCCAAAGTGCTGGGATTACAGATGTGTGCCACTGCACTCATCTGAAGTTATTATTTTTGTTAATGTCAATACTGTACAATCTTTAGCCAAGGGAGCTTTTCCCAGTTGGTTCATCAGCCCTTTTGACATAGCTTCAGTAGTCTTTGTTAGCTTTCTTGCTTTGTATTATGAGACGTTCCTGCCTCATCTTTTATATTTCCTCTCTCAGAACTGGAATCGGCCATTTCCTTAAGAAGATTCATTCATTTTTTTTTTTTTGGGGGGGGGTGTGGGTAAATGGCATTTGAAGATCACAGTGTGGGTGCCAGTGGTGTTCACTACTCCTGGCTGGTTATTGCTTCTGCACTGTTTGGGTAGATAGAGTTAGGAAATATATGTACTTAGTATTTAAAGGTAAAGTATATTATGGGTTTGTATTAATATTCCCAATTATGATGCAAAACTACTGACATTTTACTTATCCTTATTGATTTTACATACATATATGTACAGATGTGTGTGCACATGCACACATTCGTATATATATTTGCTGGAAGATGTTTTTAGGTAAGCACCCTTGGTGGTTTTGTCTTCCAACATAGCCAAAGGTACAGCACACTCCTTTTAGTAATGATGGCTTGGTGGCAATGATTCTCATTCTGAAGGGAAAAAAGAGAATGGAGGGGTAACCTATAGATTCTCACTGGTGAGTGATTGTCAGTGCGGTTTGAAAAGTGATCCTTACTCTTTCCCCTTGATAATTTGTGACCCAGAAGAGGAAAATTTCTCCTCTCTATAGTGGAGATTTTTTTTTTTTTTTCAGGAGAATTTTGTCTATTAACATTGGAGATGATTTTAAATGGCTTTTTGATCATTAGAAGATAATCTGCTTTAGAGTTTAAACAAATATACAGGTCTACTTTTGTTACACATTCTTGTGACTTTATATCTTATAGGTCTTTCATTGATAAGTGTTAGGTAAGTGCTGCTGGATAAGCTGTTAGATAAGTGCTACTTTCAATACTATGTAGAACAAAGAAAAGAATATAAAATATGGCTAGAATGAATACTCAAAAGAATTAAAAATTATGATCCAGCAATTCCACTCTGTGTGTATACCCAAAAGAAGTAAAAGCAGGGATTAGGAAAAAGATTTTTACATCCTTGTTCATAGCAGCATTATTTACAATAGCCAAAAGGTGGAAGCAATCCAAGTGTTCAATAGATAAGTAGATAAACAAAATATGGTATATATGTACAATGGAACATTATTTGACCACAAAAAGAATGGAGTTCTGATATATGCCACAACATGGATGAACCTTGGAGATATTATATTAAGTGAAATAAGCCAGTCACAAAAAAGACAATTATTATATGATTCTTTTTACATGAGGTTCTTAGAGTAGTCAGATTTGTAGAGACCCAAAATTAAATGGTGATTTCCAGGAGCTTGGGTATGGGGAATGGGGAGTAGTATTTCATAGATACAAACTTTTACTTAGGAAAGATGAAAAAGTTACAGAGGTGGATGGTGGTAGATTGCACAATGCACTTACGAATGTACCTAATGCCACAGAACTGTACATTCTAATATGGTTAAAATAGTGTATTTTACCACAATTTTAAAAAACCACATAGCACCAAAAAAGAGTGAATGAGTAAATTTCAAAAAGCTATGTCAAGAATGATAATATAGTATGTAATTTGTTTAGGGACCTTACAGCCATTTTTTTCTGAAACACAGCTTCACTCTGTCGCCCAGACTGGAGTTCAGTAGTGCGATCTCAGCTCACTGCAACCTCCGCCTCCTGGGTTCAAGTGATTCTTGTGCCTCAGTCTCCTGAGTAGATGGGATTACAGGCACACGCCACCATGCCTGGCTAATTTTTGTATTTTTAGTGGAGATGGGGTTTCACCATGTTGGCCAGGCTGGTCTCAAACTCCTGACCTTAAGTGATCCCCTGCCTTGACCCTCCAAAGTGCTGAGATTACAGGCGTGAGCCACTGCACCCGGCCTAATCTTTTTTAAGAAATTAAAAAAAAAATTTAATAGTTTTTTGGGAATGGGTGGTTTTTGGTTACAAGATAAATTCTTTAGTGGCAATTTCTGGGATTTTGGGGCACCTGTCAGCTGAGCAGTATACATTGTACTCAATATGTGGTCTTTCATGCCTCACCACACTCCCAACCTTCCCTTCAGCCCCAGAGTCCTTTATATCATTCCTATGCTTTTGCACCCTCATAACTTAGCTCCCACTTATGAGTGAGAACATACAATATTTGGTTTTCTATTTCTGAGTTATTTCACTTAGAATAATGGCCTCCAGCTCCATCCAAGTTGCTGCAAAAGACATTATTTTGTTCCTTTTTATGGCTCAGTAGTATTCCATCGTGTATATATACCACATTTTCTTTATCTACTTGTTGGTTGATGGACACTTAGGTTGATTCCATATCTTTGCAATTGTGAATTGTGTTGCTGATATAAACACACATGTTTATAAACATGTGTACATGTGTCTTTTTCATGTAATGACTTCTTTTCCTTTGGGTAGGTAGATACCCAGTAGTGGGATTACTGGATTGAATGGTAGTTCTACTTTTAGTTCTTTAAGGAATTTCCACACTGTTTTCCATAGTGGTTGTACTAATTACATTCTCACCAGCGTGTAAAAGTGTTCCTTTTTCACCACATCTATGCCAATATCTATTATTTTTTGGCTTTTTAATTATGGTCATTCTTGTAGAAGTAAGATGCTATATCTCACTGTGGTTTTAATTTGCATTTCCCTGATAATCAGTGATGTTGAGCATTGTTTCATGTTTGTTGACTGTATATCCTCTTTTGAGAATTGTCTATTCATGTCATTTGCCCCTTAAATCCTTCAATCTTTGTTTAGTTGAAGCAATTAAAAATAAAGTAAATATTAATTTGAAATAAAAATCCTTAACAGCTAGATTATATTTTCTTTTATTCAAATTCAGAAACCTTTTCATTTTCTTTCTTCCAGAAGATATAGTCACGAAAGGAAGAGGAAGAACTTTCTCTATACAGTTGACCATTGAACAGTGTGGGGATTAGGGATGCTGACCCCTCCATTAAGTCAAATATCCATGTGTAACTTTTGACTCTCCCCAGACTTAACTATTGTTAGCCTACTGTTGCCTTACTGATAACATAAACAGTTGATTAACACGTATTTTCTATGTTATATGTGTTTTATATGGTATTCTCTTACAGTAAAGTCAGCTATAGTAAAAAAAGTTATTAAGAAAATCATAAGGAAGGGAAAATATATTTACAGTTTATTGTGTCTAATTGGGTTATTATACAGGCGTTCATCTTTGTCATCTTCACATTGAGTAGGCTGAGGAGGAGGAGAAAGAGGAGGTGACCCCTCTTCAGGTAACCCCAATTTTGCTGTCTCAAGGGTGGCAGAGGCCGAAGAAACTCCACGTATTAAGTGGACCCACACAGTTCAAACAGTTGTTGTTCAAGGTCAACTGTATTTTTAGATCTCCTGACATGAAGTTATAATTTAATTTGTTTTTGAGATGTGCAGAGGGAAATGAGAACAGATAATTAAAATTGAGGATGAAGACTTAGGCTTTATTTATTTTAACTTTCAAAAGTAAATTTTATTGTGTATATTTAAGGTATACAACATGATTTATGAGTTACATATAGGTATTAAAAAGATTACTATAGTGAAACAAATTAACATATCCATCATCTTACTTAGTTACCCATTTTTCTTTCATTTCTGTGGCAAGAGCAGCTAAAATCTACTCATTTAGCATAAATCCCAAATACAATATAATTTTATTATCTCTAGTCTTCATGTTGTACATTCGTTCTCTAGACCTGTTCATTGTACATATCTGCTACTTTTTATACTCTGACTTCATATCCTTGTATACTTCCTTTGTGTATTCAGTCTCCCCATTTTCTCCCCCTGTCCCTGGTAACCACTGTTTTGTTCTATGTATTTGAGTTTTGTTTTGTTTTGCTCTTTTTTTTTACATTCTTCATATGCGTGAGAACATGCAATGTATTTTTTTCTGTGTCTGGCTTATTTTCTTTTGCATAGTATCCTCCATTTTCATCCATGTTGTGGCAAATGGCAAGATCCCATTCTTTCTTAGAATAAAAAATTTTTATAATAATATAATAATAATATTCCATTATAACTATATACCACAGTTTCTTTATCCATTTGTCCATTGATGCACACTTATGTTGTTTCCGTATCATGGCTATTGTGAATAATGCCACAATAAACATGGAAGTGCAAATGTCTTTGCGAGATACTGATTTCATTTCATTTGGGTATATGCCCAGAAAAGAGATTTCTGGGTCATGTGATTGTTCTATTTTTAAGTTTTTTGGAAACCTCCATCCTATTTTCCATAATGGTTATACCAATTTACATTCCCACCAACAGTATACAAGAGTTCCCCTTTCTCTACACCACTGCCAACATTTGTTATTTTTTGCCTTTTTGATAATAGCCATCTAATGGATGTGAGGAACTATCTCATAGTGGTTTTGATTTGTAGTTCCCTGATGATTAATGATGTTGAGCACCTTTTCATATACCTCCTGGCCATTTGTATGTCTTCTTTGGAGAAATGTCTATTTATGTCTTTTGCCCATTTAAAAATCAGATTGTTTTGCTACTATTGAATTGTTTAAGTTCTTCATAAATTTTGGGTATTCATTCCTTGTGAGATATATGGTTTGTAAATATTTTTCTCAGCCTGTAGGCTACCATTTCATTGATTGTTTCCTTTGCTGTATAGAAGCCTTTTAGTTTGACTGTAGTCTCATTTATTTATTTTTGCTTTTGTGGCCTGCTCTTTTGGTGTGATATCCAAAAAATCATTGCCAAGACCAGTGTCCAGGAACTTTCTCACTATGTTCTCTTAGAGAAGTTTTATAGTTCCTGGTCTTATATTTAGGTCTTTTATCCATTAAATTAAAAAAAAATTTTTTCAATAACTTTTGCTTACATGGATGAATTGTATAGTGAGGAGCGAAGTTTAGGATTTTAGTGTGCCCATTGCCCGAAGAGTGCACATTGAACCCAACAGGTAGTTTTTCGTCCTTCACCTCCCTATCGCCCTGCCCGCTTTGGAGTCTGCAATGTCCAGTATACTACTCTGTATACCTTTGTGTACCTGTGGGTTAACTCCCACTTACAAGTGAGAACTTGTGGTATTTGGTTTTCTGTTCCTGAGTTACTTCACTAAGGATAATGGCCTCCATTTCCATTGAAGTTGCTGCAAGAGACATTATTTTGTTCTTTTTTATGACTGAGTAGTATTCTATGATGTAGATATACCACATTTTCTTTATCCACTCATTAATTGATGGGCACTTAGGTTGATTCCATATCTTTACAACTGTGAATTGTGCTGCAATAAACATATGGATGCAGGTGTGTTTTTTATGTAATGACTTCTTTTCCTTTGGGTAGATACCCAGGATAGTGGGATTGCTGGGTCTTGTGGTGTATCTGCTGTTAGTTCTTTGAGATATCTCCGCATTGTTTTCCATAGAAGTTGTACTGATTTATATTCCCACCAGCAGTGTACAAGTGTTCCCTTTTCAACACATCTGTGCCAATATCTATTCTTTTATCTATTTGGGGTTGATTTTTGTGTATAGTGTAAGATGAATCCAATTTCCTTCTTTAGCATGTGGGAATTCTGTATTTCTATGACCCTTTTTTTTGAGATGGGGTCTCACTATGTAGCCCAGGTTGGCCATGAACTCCTGAGCGCATGTGATCCTCCTTTCTCAGCCTCCTGAGTAGCTAGGACTACAGGGATGTGCCACTGTGCCTGGCTCCAGCACCAGTTGTTGAAGAGACTGTCCTTTATTTACTCATTGTATCCTCTTGGTGCCCTTGGTTGACTGTATTAGTTTGGGTTTATTTCTTAGCCCTTCATTCTGTTCCTTTGGCCTGTGTCTCTCTCTCTCTCTCTCTCTTTTTTGCCAGGACCATATTGTTTTGATTGCTGTGGCTTTGTAATATAATTTTAAGTCAAAATTGGTGCCTCCAACTATGTTTTTCATTCTCAGAATTTTTTAGCTATTTGGTTTCATATAAACTTTTATGGTTGCATATAAACTTTGGGATTTTTTTCCTATTTCTGTGAAGAGTGTCATTTGGATTTTGGACCCTTTATTTTTAAAACTATTTTAAAGAAGTAGGTAATTTAGATGCTTAGTGTATCCTTCAAAAGAAATAGATAGGAATGACTCTTTGAATTAGAATTATCTTTGTTTTCAGGGTTTGATTTATAATTGAAACATAATAGGTTCTTTCTCTACATCAGGGTTTTACTACCCATGGCACTATTGACATTTTGGTCTAGGTAATTCTTTGTTGTGGAGGACTTCCTGTGTGCCCTTATAGGGTATATAGAAGCATCACTGGTCTCTACCCACTAGATGCCAGTAGTACCCCTCTGATCCCCCATCCAGTGTGACAACCACTGGGGAACAAAATCACCCCCACTGCTCAACATTATAGAATTAATATTGACAAAAATTAGGGACTGCTTTGCAAGTATAACTTATACTCCTCTTTTCTTCTCTTGTTACAACTGTTAGATCAGAATTAGAATTTAATATATGTCACTTTTGAACAAACCCTGAGAAGTCGTAAATTAATGGATTAGTTCTTTGGTACTATTACACATTTTATTTTGAGGAAGTGACGATTATAGTAATACCAATCTTTCTGATTTAGATATCATATTCAGATGTTTTAATTCTTCCTTTAAAGTTATTTCATTTTAAAAATTATACAAGTAATATATTAATAATTTTAAGAAAATGTGGAAAAATACAGAAACTTATTAAGAAGAAAATTAAAATCACCTTTAATACTAAAGCTTAGATATAAATAGAAATACATGTACTTTTAAGTCAAGTACTGATGAAAACTGTAGTGTGGTTTTGGTGAAAACTTAGAGACTTTGTAGATTTTAATTGAATCTTCCCTTCCTGGGTTAAAATAGTGAACTGTGATTTTTAGCAGTTCTTCATTTTTTAAGAAAATAAAGATGCTAGAGCTCACCATTATTTTTACTTCCCTTAGATTTGTCTGAATTGTATAAATAATTGTGATAACATGTACCAAGGGTATCTGTGAGATAAAAAGGGTTGTTTATGAATGAATTATCCGTTTGTGAGATTAATACTAACTTCCTCATATGTCTGTAAAGTAACTTCTTACATAACACATTAAACCTTTCAACTGTTCATGTGTAATATATGGCCTAGGTGTATATGTTTATATATGTATGTGTATATATCTATATGTATGTGTATCTGTTTCTAATTTTAGAAACAATAAAATCTAGGTTTGAACAGAAGCCATAGTCTTTGCTATATAATTGAAACAACATGTGTTTTAGTGTAGGCAAATTTAAGGAAAGTCGTAACTCTCAAACAATTCGTCTGTTTAGAAAATGGTTTCAGGACTTTATATGTTAAACCCATAATTCTATTACAGTTATTGAGTTTTGTAACAAGAAGCATTTGTTCCTTGACTTAAGCCTTTCACAGATTTTAACAATTAGAAATTTCTCAGAATGATGCATGCTATCTGTTGAAGAAATGGAGGGGGCGTTGAGAAATGAGCCATTTCTGGAAAGCTGAAGTAATCTTGAAGGTTAAATCTGAATCTTGGCACTCATGGTTTGGATGGCTATTGATGATGTGAAAGTGTTAATTTATTTTTGTTTTATTTTCTCTTTTTGTTTTGTTTTTATTTTCTCTTAGAATGTACCATTGCAATTTTGACTGATTTCAAGGAGTTGATAAAATGTTACTAGGTCACAAAAAGTTTTTTTTATAAATTACAAATAATCTGTCTAGTATCATTTTACCTATAAGAGGGAAGCTTTTCATTATTAACTTTTTGCTGAGTTTATTTTTGGAGTCATTAGAGGTTTATTGACAAATGGCTGATTTTATTTTATGTGATACTTATTAAAGGATATGAACTTTCTATAAGGAGGAAGGACATCATATTTCATACACTATATTTTCTGTCATATCATGCATTTTTTTCTTATAAAAGCTACTGGTATCATATAACTGGCATCCCCAGATAAGAAGACAGTAATCAGCTGTTCAGCTATCATAGATGAAGAGTGTATTTGATTTAAGAAGGAAAAAACAAGACAACTGCTGATGCTGTATCTTTTTGTTGTGTTAAAGATGTCTTTTAATAAAGGCTCTTAACTTTGAAATTTCTATTTCTTTCCAAAAGCTAGGAAAAACAAACCTTTTTTTGACTGCAGGTTATATGACTGGGACTGTGCCAGGTGCCTGCACGTGCTTCCATTTACAGTAGTCCCCTCATATCCACAGTTTTACTTTCCGTGGTTTTAGTTACCCAAGGTCAGCTGTAGTCCAGAAATATTAAATTAAAAAATCCAGAAATAAGCAATTCATAAGTTTTAAATTGTTCTTCATTCTGACTGATGTCTGTCCCATCCAGGATCTGAACCATGTTTTTGTCCCACATATCCACCTTGTAGACACTAATCTCCTGTTTGTCACTTAGTAGCCTTCTCAGTGATCACAGAGACTGTGGTGGTGATCACAGTGTTCGTGTTCAGATAACCCTAATTTTACTGAATAATGGTCCCAAAATGCAAGAGTACTGTGTCTAATTTATAAATTACACTTTATCATATGTACGTATGTATATGCAGGAAAAAACATAGTGTGTATAGGGTTTGGAACTAAGGTTTCAGGCATCCACTGGGGGTCTTGGAATGTATTCTCTGTGGATAGGGGAGACTACTATAATTTTTTTCCCCCAGCTATTGAGTTATAGATGACAATTAAAGATTGTATATTTTTAAGGTTTACAACTTGATGATTTGATATATGCATGCATTATAAAATATTCACCACAATCAAGCCAATTAACATTTCCATCACCTCATATAGTTAGCATTTATTCCTTCCCTTCTTATTTTCGTGAGAGTATTTAAGATTTACCCTCTTAGCAACTATATACAATACAATATTTTTAACTATATTCACATTGTTTCACATTAGATCTTCAGAAGCTATTCATCTTGCATAGCGGAAGCTTTGTCCCCCTTGAAATCTATTTATCATCTATCGTATATAGATATCTATCTAGATATTTATCATCTATTTTTTACCTATCTCCATTCCTCCATCTATCCACACACACATACATTTATATACATGTACATATATGTATATGTGCGTATATATGAGTATATACAAACACAAGTAAAAACATTTGAAAATTTTAAGGTTTGAGTGGCATAATGGCAATCTCAAGGGAATAGAGAAAAAGTTCTTGGGAAATACTGATTTTTTTCAACATTCATTGTTCCATCATAGAAATTTGTTTGAATGGAAGATAGTAAAAGTAGTGATTTTATAATATAATCATTTTTTTCTCCTTTAATTTGGCATTGATTATATATTTTGGTTTTGAATTTAATATGTGACAAGTATATTTTAGCATTTTATTAGAGGAAGTGCTTACTCACTTTTATATGTGAAAATGCCATTAAGTAAGGGATTCTACTGGTTATCTGAGGACATGGACCCAAAGAAACAATATGTTTAATGTTTTTTAGGAGTGAGAATTTTGCGTTTGGTAGCATTGAATAGTTTAAGTGGCATCATTTATGTTTACACATGAAAATATATATTCTTCTATTCCCCTTCCTCTTTATTTTTTTATGACAGGATTCAGATCTGAGGTCTTTTGAAAGTCCACCTGAGGTAGGTCATGAAGGGCTTGCCTTTTTCTTCAGCAGGAGGTGGCAATCTTAGCACATTTACTGTAATTAAAACCAGAATCCAGTGTTTTACTAGGGAATTTATTATTACTTTTAAGCAATGAGAATTTTGAACTTGGGAGTAGAGTTTTCTTTTATAAACCTTATAGTACATTTGGACCTCAGAATTAAAAAAGGCTGTTGAGTGCCCATTATGCACGAAAAAGGTTAAAAGTCATCATGTTAGTAGTTTTGTGGCATTCTTTTTCATTATAGTGCTTGTTTTATGGGTTTTATAAAGGTGCATTAAAATGTAGCAGCTTCTGTTGGAATAAAATTAAATTAAGTTTCTGGCTTTACTGGCCACTTTTTTTGTCCTTGACAAAATCAACTGGACTTTTAAAGTGATCCACATGACTGAAGATGGAAATATGTATGCATTGACAGATTCAAAGTCACTGAGGTAGTGGGTACACATACCAGAAGTGAAGGGGAAAAGTAGAGTTGATTCCAGACTCTTAGTAACTTTTACCTGAAATGCTTCTTTATTTTCTCCCAAATTTTATATATTTTTAAAATTATATAAACAATCTTTTTACTTTTCACTTTGTGTGACAGAAAACTGGCTTAGCATGTCTTTATTCATAAACTTTAGATATATAGCTCTTTTTGAGTGATGAAAATTAATGAAACTACTTTAAGAAGTATTTTTCCTTATTACAACACTACTGTATTGTTTATAAATTAGAGAATACAAGGTCGGGCACGGTGGCTCATGCCTGTAATCCCAGCACTTTGGGAGGCTGAGGTGGGCAACCACCTGAGTTCGGGAGTTCAAGACCAGCCTGACCAACATGGAGAAACCCCATCTCTACTAAAAATACAAAATTAGCTAGGCGTCATGACACATGCCTGCAGTCCCAGCTACTCAGGAGGCTGAGGTAGGAGAATTGCTCAAACCCAGGAGGGAGAGCCTGTAGTGAGTCGAGATGGCATCATTGCACTCTAGCCTGGGCGACAGAATGATATTCTGTCTCAAAAAAAAAAAAGAAAAAAAATTAGAGAATACAGTTAAATGAATACAAAACAATTACGACTGTGGATATTGTTAAGTTTTATGACTAATTGTGATTGCTAATTCAGAATTTTATATATTTATATACACATGCATACTTTAAACAAAACGAGTTCTACTGTTCATTATAAGCTTTTCCCTTACAATATACTGTGCCTATCCTTCTATGACAATATGTATAAATCTACATCATCATTTAAAAAACACGTAATTTATGAATATTTATACAACATATTATAATATGTGCTAGTAGGATTGTTTTTATTTTTAATGTATTTTTAATTGACAAATAATTTTATATATTAATGGGGTAAAATGTAGTATTTTGATCTATGTGTAAATTATAGAAAGATTAAATCAAGCTAATTACCATATCCATGACCTCACCAAGTTATGTTTTTTTGTGTGTGGTGAGAACATTAAAAATCTATTCTTTTAGCAATTTTGAAATACACATTACATTATTATTAACTGTGGTCACCGTGCAGTACAATAGATCATTAATACTTACTCCTCCAGTCTAATCGAAACTTTGTTCCCTTTTACCTCATCATTTTTAATGGCATACAATTTGTGTTTTACACATGCATATACATTATAATTAATTTAATCAGTCATTTGTTGATGTATATCTAATGCTTTCAGTAGTTTTTATATTTATAAATCATTGAACTTATTTGTAATTCTTTATATATTTGTTAAAAATATAAAATGAATACATTTTTGTTAAAACAAAACTGAAACGTTCCTTTCATTTCCCTTCTGCAGATGAAATCTCACTCTTTTGCCAAGGTAAATGAAATAGTGAGCAACCTTGCACTTGGATACAATGTTCAATGCGTTTATAAACATATTTGATTTTGTTTTATGTTGTTTTACATAAATGAGATCACTTTGTATATTAGCTTGTAACTTCCTCATTTCAGTTACATGGACATCTTTTCATGTCCAAACACATAGACTTTTGTTCTTCTTTGAGCTATGAACAATTCTGTATTTAGATATTTCATTATTTAGTCATTGAGATTACTTCTAAAATTTCAGTTGTGGACAGTGTGTTTTTGCATTGGTTCACTCTGCCTTAGTATGTATGCCTTCACAGTAAAGTTCATGGGTGTGTATCCTTTTGATCTGTCTGTGACATATATTTTAGCATTTACATTTAATTTCACTTAGGAGTAGTGGTGTGTGTTGATCTTGTGGTGGAAAATAGAGGCAGTTGGCTAAATATTCTAGAAAGTTTGCAGAGAGCTTGATCAAATAAGCTCAGAGGAAGAGGTTCCTCACTTCAGGATTACCACGTTCATTTAGTACCTTCTTTAAAAACCATTTAAATTAACCTTCTCACTGAAAGCCCATGTGACTAATGGAAGATTTTCATAGACTTTCCCCTCTGTGAAAATAAATTGATAAAGGTTCAGGAGTTATCAGCTCTAAGTATGCTTCTCGGTAATGGATACTTATTCAAACTTTTATTCTTGTGACAATCAAGGTCAGTAGAAGTCTGGCTTTTTGATGGTTCAGATGACAGATTTCAATGGATAGAAACAGGGCTTCTCTAGAAATCATGTCAACTGCTTTCTGATGAGGTGAAAGCCTGCTCTTTCTGTCCTCTCTTCTCTCCCTCTCCTCCCTCAACCTCAAGAATAGAGAGCCATTTCATATACAGTGGACATTGTTTGCTCCATTAAATAAGAATAGTCTTTTCAGACTGGTTGCTTATTATCTAAGTACTTTTGGAAAGAGGGATATAAATAAGCCAATATTTAGGTCACCATTTTTGCTAAAAAATCTTCTAACACATTTGCCATCTTGCAAAGATTCAATATACATGTTTGAACATGTGATTTTAAAAAAGGTATGCCTAGACTTTGGTCATCATGTCCCATGGCAGAGTCAGTCATTGTTTTTTTTTTTTTTTTTTTTTTTTTTTTTTGAGACTGGGTTTTGCTCTTGCTGCCCTCGCTGGAGTGCAATGGCGTGATCTTGGCTCACCGCAACCTCCACCTCCTGGTTTCAAGCAATTCCCTTGCTTCAGCCTCCTGAGTAGCTGGGATTACAGGCATGGACCACCATGCCCGGCTAATTTTTGTATTTTTTTTTAGTAGAGACAGGGTTTCTCCATGTTGGTCAGGCTGGTCTCGAACTCCTGACCTCAGGTTATCTGCCTGCTTCGGCCTCCCTAAGTGCTGGGATTACAGGTGTGAGCCACCTCGCCTGGCCCTTGTTTTTATTTTAACTTAAGTAACATGCTCATTGTAGAAAACTTCATATGAAGTTTGCATTAAGAGGGAAAAAAGTATTTTCTATTTTTGCCACTGAAAGCTTTAACCAAATGAGTATTTTGGGATATTTGTTTAGCCTTTTTACTCTGAATTTATATGCCGTAAAGTGGATTCATATTGTATTTACTCATTTATAGTCCTTTTCTCACTTTTAAGAATATTGTGAGCACTTCCCCAAGTCAATAATTACTCTATTGCAATATAAATCTAAATGGTTGTAAAGAATTCTGTGGTATACCCCTATTAGTGGAATTGTTTCTAATATTTTGCTTAAAAAAACTGTGGTTATAAATTACCAGTGTTTGAATCTCTGTGAGTGTTCATCTCTGATATTTCTTTAGGATCAAATTCCCAGGACTGGATAATTGGAACAAAAAGCATTTGAGACATGCTTTAAATTGTCTTATGTCACAGAGATGGGCTTACTTTATGTTTTCATCAGCTGTGCGTAATATCTGTGCCAATACCAGTTAGTATCATTTTTTTTAAAAGTTTTTAAGAGTTCCTAATCTTTGTCAGGCAAAAATGACATTATATTTGCATAATTTATAACAATAATAAAAAAATATATTGGGGACTTACTTGGTGCTACTACTTATGACTACGCTAAGGATTTAAACTAAACTTTCTCACTTAATCCTCAAAGCAACCCTGTAAAATAGGTGATCATTCTCCTTTTAGGCATGAGAAAATTTAAGATTGGCAAGATTAAGCAATCTGCCCATGAACACATAGCCTATGAGTGTTGGGTTATCTTTTTAACCTTTTTTTTTTTTTTTTTTTTTTTGAGATAGAGTCTTGCTCTGTTACCAGGCTGGAGTGCAGTGGTGCAGTCTCAGCTCACTGCAACCTCCGACTTCCTGGTTCAAGCGATTCTCCTGCCTCAGCCTCCAAGTAGCTGGGATTACAGGCGCGTGCCACCATGCCCCAACTTCGCTTATTTGCTTAACATACAGATGTTTTAATTTTTTATTATATCAAATATTTTAATCTTTTGTTATGGCTTCTAATCTTTGTATTCTCTTTAAGACCTTTCCTATACTAACATTCTAAAATATTTTTATGTATTTTCTTAAATTTATTTTTAGATATAGACTAGGCATGGTGGACCACATCTATAATCCCAGTGCTTTGGGAGTCTGAGGCAGGCAGATTGCTTGAGGCCAGGAGTTCAAGACCAGCCTGGGCAATGTAGACCCCATCTCTAAAATATATATAAAAAATTAGCCAGGCATGGTGGTGCTGAACACCTGTAGTCTCAGCTGCTTTGGAGGCTGAGGTAGGAGGATCCCATGAGTCCAGGCATTTGAGGCTGCAGTGGTTGTGCCACTGTACTCCAGTCTGGGTGAAAGAGCAAGACCCTATCTTTTTTTTTTTCTTTTTTTTGAGATGGAGTCTCGCTCTGTCGCCCAGGCTGGGGTGCAGTGGCCGGATCTCAGCTCACTGCAAGCTCCGCCTCCCGGGTTTACACCCTTCTCCTGTCTCAGCCTCCCGAGTAGCCGGGACTACAGGCGCCCGCCACCTTGCCTGGCTAGTTTTTTTTTTTTTTTTTTTTTTTTTTTTTTTTTTTTTTTTTTTTTAGTAGAGACGGGGTTTCACCATGTTAGCCAGGATGATCTCGATCTCCTGACCTTGTGATCCGCCCGTCTCGGCCTCCCAAAGTGCTGGGATTACAGGCTTGAGCCACCACGCCCGGCCAAGACCCTATCTTAAAAAAAATTGTGTAAAGATTTGGTTTACAGTAGGGCTCCTGTTTCCGCCCCCCCCCCCAAACATTTATCCAGTTGTCCAGGCACCTTTTGTGAATATTATTTTTTCATATGCTAAATTCCCATAGTCATTAATTTACTTTTAGGTTATTTATTTCCTTTGATGTGTTTGTCTGTAGTTTATCTATAATGAATGCCATACCATATAAAAATATTAATGTACAGTTTGCTGTGTAGGAGGACTAATCATTCTTCATTGTTTTCTTTTGTTTCTTTTTTTTGTTTTTTGAGACAGGGTCTTGCTATGTTGCCCAAAGTGGAGTGCAGTGGCATGATCATGGCTCACTGCAGTTTTGACGTCCTGGGCTCAACTGAACCTCTCACCTTAGTTTCCTGAGTAGCTGGGATGACAGGCAGGTGCCACCCTGCCCGGCTAATTTTTTTATTTTGTAGAGATGAGGTCTTGCTGTGTTTCCCAGGATGATCTTGAACTCCTTGGCTCAAGCAACTCTCCCACCTTGGCCTCCCAAAGTTCTGGGATTACAGGTGTGTGCCACTGGGCCTACCCATTGTTCTTCTAAGAAATTTCTGTGTTATTTTTGCTCCTTTTCACTTCCCCCTTGAACTTTAAAAGATAGTTTATTGAGTTCCATGAAAAAAATTATTTTAGAATATTGTTTGGCATTGCATTATATCTATAAATTATATTAATGCATAACTGTCACTGTTTGTGATAGAATTTTTCCCATCCAGGAACACAGTATGTCTTATTTATTTAGGTATTCTTTTATGTCTTTCAGTAAAAATTTTACATTTTACCTGTATTAGTTTTTTGGTTGATTAGATCGTCTCTCTTTCCTCCCCACCCCACTTGCTCACTTCCTTCTTTTCTTCCATTTATGTGCCAGTACCCTGGTAGGCACTATGGATACAAAATCGAGGTCTTTGGCTTCTTTAAGTTTGGGGAGGGAGTAAACATTAAGTAGTTAATAATTGAGTAGATAGCAAAGGTGTCAAATCACAAGTATTATGAGGGAAAAGATACCATGTAATAAGGGTGTATCTTAGGAGTATATTACTTAATTTGATCTTACTTAATTTAACCTTCCTGAGCAAGTCAAGATCTCAAAGTTGACCTAGAGTCAGTGTGTTGGGATCCTAATTGCTTGGTGGCTATTGTGAATGAAATCTTTGTTTTATTACTTTAAAACATTTTTTGGAGGGAGAGGGCAAGGAGAAGACTAGGTAGGCAAAGCTATGTTGATAGTTATTTTTCCTACACAATAGATAACATTGCACTTTACTCTGGCTTCCATTGATAGAAAGAAGTCAGCTTTCAGTCTTTTTCTATTTGCTTTTAAGACATTCTGTGTGCTTCTGCAGTTTCTTATCAGGTATCTAAGGGAGGATTTATTTTTATTTGTCCTATTTGGGATTTATTGGACTTAAAGCTGGATTAGCATTGGTGACTTTCAACAGTTCTGGATAATTCTCAGCCATTATTTCTTTGAATGTAGCCTTTTCCATATTTTTTCTATTATGTACCTGTGAAAATCCAGTTAGATGTAAGTGAGACCATTTTACCCTATTGGTTTCTCTTAACTTCACATGTATTTTCCATTCATCTCTATTATTTTGATGCATCTTGGATTTGTTTAGATTTGTTTTGCTTTCTAAATCACTGCTAGTTACAAATTTTTATTAAAACTGCTCTTAGAGTTTTGTTAAGTTTGTTCACTCTTAATTATTATATTTTTTATTTCTCAAAGTTCTGTTTGTTCTTTTAAGAATTTTGCTTGGTCATTGATAAGGTCTCTTAATCATTTTTAATACCTGCTTTTATTTCTTTCAACAGAAAGTGTAATATTTTTTTTTTCAATTATCATCAGAGATTTTATTTATTTATTTTTTTTTTATTTTTTATTTTTTTTTATTATACTTTAAGTTCTAGGGTACATGTGCATAACGTGCAGGTTTGTTACATATGTATACTTATGCCATGTTGGTGTGCTGCACCCATCAACTCGTCAGCACCCATCAATTCATCATTTATATCATGTATAACTCCCCAATGCAATCCCTCCCTCCTCCCCCCTCCCCCCTCCCCATGATAGGCCCCAGTGCGTGATGTTCCCCTTCCCGAGTCCAAGTGATCTCATTGTTCAGTTCCCACCTATGAGTGAGAACATGCGGTGTTTGGTTTTTTGTTCTTGTGATAGTTTGCTAAGAATGATGGTTTCCAGCTGCATCCATGTCCCTACAAAGGACGCAAACTCATCCTTTTTTATGGCTGCATAGTATTCCATGGTGTATATGTGCCACATTTCCTTAATCCAGTCTGTCACAGATGGACATTTGGGTTGATTCCAAGTCTTTGCTATTGTGAATAGTGCCGCAATAAACATACGTGTACATGTGTCTTTGTAGTAGACTAATTTATAATCCTTTGGGTATATACCCAGTAGTGGGATGGCTGGGTCATATGGTACATCTAGTTCTAGATCCTTGAGGAATTGCCATACTGTTTTCCATAATGGTTGAACTAGTTTACAATCCCACCAACAGTGTAAAAGTGTTCCTATTTCTCCACATCCTCTCCAACACCTGTTGTTTCCTGACTTCTTAATGATTGCCATTCTAACTGGTGTGAGATGGTATCTCATTGTGGTTTTGTAATATTTTTATATTTTCTGTCAATTTCAGTACATGCAGTCTTTGCAGTTTTCATCCTGTTCTCTATTATTTTTGCTGTTTCTTGGTCATGTTGCCTTCAATTTTTTGTGTATTGTAACTTTGACTTTGAGGTCATATTATTTTGAACATTATCAGTGGGAATGATTGGTGTCTTTCTTCAAAGATTTGAGTAAACTTTTGTCAGATGTTTGGTGGTACTTCCAACCCAGTATCGCTTTATACTAAAATCACAGATTGAGGTTTCTTGGGTCGTCCAATAAAATGAATTTAGTCTGCAAACCCACATTAAAATCAGTTTGGGGTTTATGAATTCTTAGGATAGATTTTTTTTTTCCTTCATCTGGTTCCAAGTTTTGAGATGTGTACTTTATTTTGCTTTCTCCTGGGCTTGAGGGGGAATGCTATTTACAAGTTCTTCTTACAGTAGAGGTAGAGCTCTTTGTGGTCTTTGCTTTATACCGGGGAGATAAAGTCAATATAAGGATCTACTAGATTCCCCACAAAAGGTGGTCCACACGTTTTTTCTCCTTTACTGTGTCTCATTTGAGAGCATGAAAACTGAAGCTTATGGTTGTCTGATTTAGGAAAATGCCCCAGCAGCAATTTTTACCTTTATGGGGTTCACACTTTTACTTAGCTTTTAGCTTCTAAATTTTATTTACTTTTTTTTTTTTGCAGCATATTGATGTACTTAAAAGTACTGCTTTGAACAAACATTTTATACGATAATTTTAGTGTGAGAATCAGGGTATTATCTGCTATTCGTCTCCTCTACTTGTCCTCTACTTATTTGATTTTATTTACATTTGCAAGCAATTAAAGAATTCAGCATCGTTTTGTCTGCTAAAGTGAAACATTGAACATTTTATATTTAAATTAGATGTTGCTTATAAGCATATAAAGTGTTACTGTAATGATAGACCATGTTTAATTTTGAATCATAAAGGAATTTAGAAATTATGTCATTAGTTACCTACACTATGCGTAACATTCAGTTGGAGAAACAGTAGGAAGATTAGAAGACATGGTGTTGAGTTCTGGCCTTGCTACTTACCAGCTGTGTGTCCTTTAACAAATCATTTGAACTTTCTTGAGCCTTAGGTCTCTCCACAGTAAATGAGGACAATAATTCTTGACCTTCCCAAGTTATAGAATAGTTGGATGTGCTAATAATATATGGACCAGAGTTGTAAATGGCTGTTACTGTTAATTCTGAAGTCTTTCATTTGGTTCTGTTAATTTCATTGGACTTCTGTGAGAAAAGGTCATCATGCATTCATAGATTGCTACCGTTGTTCCTCATACCCTCTAAAAACCTGTCTCAATTCTTTAGCCTTCCTTGTTTAATTTCCTCTTTGTATGACATTGGAGCTCAGTTAACTTTTAGATCACAGAGCAGAAACCAAGAATTTTGAAAGCTGATTTAGAAATATCTATTGGAATATACAAGGAGTGTTATATAGTTACACATGTCCTTCACATTCATATCTGATGCAGCTGAATTCCTGTGTTTTAAGACATAAAATAAAGCCAGCCTTTGATAGAGAATAGTAAAAGCCTATGCAGTATCCAATTCAAATTGGGAAGCTTTGTGATGGGATTGTATTGCGTACTTGTCAGCAGAGGGAGCCTTTGTCTAACTTTTTGATTCCAGAAGTCTTATAGTAGTGAGATTTTAAAAAGCCACAATATTTATGGGAAATGCTTGTTTCCTCACCTAGGCCTGAGTAGGAACCAGTTTTTCTTTTGTTCCTGGAAATGAAAAACTTTTTGTTTTTGTTTTCTGAGTTCTTGATAGTAGTTGCTCCCAAGTTCCTTAAAAATGATTAATGCTGAGTTGTAACAGAGGTTCTCAATTGCTATCCTCTGTTAAAGTTTTGGATGGTCTTAAGATAATGGATGAAAAAGAGCTAATGTAAGTAAGTTAAAGCTAAAATTTGTTAAGTTAGAGGACTGTACTTAGTGCTGACATTTTTTACTTCCTACTTATTTGTATTAGTATTGTTTTTTAAGAGAATATCGGTGATTATAATCTATTTCTTAAAAAAATTTCCTGATTGGGGCCGGGCGGAGTGGCTTACACCTGTGATCTCAGCACTTTGGGAAGCCAAGGTGGGCAGATCACCTGAGGTCAGGAGGTTCAAGACCAACCTGGCCAACCAACATGATGAAACCCTGTCTCTAATAAAAAATACAAAAATTAGCTAGAAGTGATGGCACATGGCTGTAGTCCCAGCTACTCAGGAGGCTGAAGCAGGAGAATTGCCTGAACCCAGGAGGTAGAGGTTGCAGTGAGCTGAGATTGTGCCACTGCACTCCAGCCTGGGTGACAGAGCGAGACTCCATCTCAAAAAAACAAACAATCAAACAAACAAACACAAATCCTGATTGGGCATTTTACAAGGTTGACAACCCTATCATGTTCTCCAGTAGTTTCTGAAATGTTACAGTTGAATGAAATTCATGAGCCTAGGAATCACAGCTTTACTGAGTACTTTAGCGAATAAAAATTGACATTTCTGAATTGAACCATTTCCAACTTCCTGGCACATTTTTTCCTAACTTTCCTCTGAGATCTTTTCTATCCTTTGTTATGTAAAGAGTGAGACTTAATAACTAAGTTATCTGATATCCAAGGTATAAATAAGTGTGTGTGCTGGGGGAAGTTGGTTTGATACTTTTTAAAAAGCGTGCTAAATTTCGGTTTAAGATTGGCATACATTCCTACCATGTTCTATGTACTGTACCAGGTAGTTAATTCTCTCCTCCCCTCCTTTAGTCTTCCTAGTTACCCAGTGGGGTATAGAGATTATAATAAGGCTTATTTTGCATTTGAAGATACCGACTGAATGAAATTAAACAAAGTACCCAAGTCACATATCTAGGATGGGTCTGTGAAAGCCAGAATTCCAAACCTTATCATCTTGTGTTTCTGATTCAAAAATCATTGCCCTTTCCACTACTTATTGGTACTATATCTACATTTGATACTCTTTCCATATTTGTTCAATTTGTTGTTTTATGATGTACCATCCTGCTTTGGAAACAGGAAACAGTCAGGGAGTATCCTAATTAGTGCCCCTTTTTGGTACTTTGCCTGCTGATAATAATCACTTGTTTGGTATTGAAAAGAAAAAGACTTTGCACCCAGGCTCTAATAATTATTAGAGCTCTAAGTTTAATCTGAGTATGCTTTTGAAGTCAGAGTTTTATGAAATACGAAGGGATCTAAGGATCATTTTACTCCTTTGGTGTCCACTTTTGGCTTCCACAATTTATTCTTTGTGGTTGAATGATTTTTCTCCTAATTTGTATATTTTCCTTGTAGGGTTCTCAGCCATGCTTCCTTTATTTCCTATTTTTTTATATTGTCTTTCCAGTAGGCTTTCTCTCTTTATTTATTTATTTTTTTTAAGAGCAGCTTAACCTTAATCTTTCTGCTGTCTTCTTAATAGATCTTAGTGTATCTAGTGTTAGGTATACAATGAGTACTTAGTCTTTTGACTTAGTTCTAACTCTGTAATACCGAGATGGATACTAAACTCAGTAATGATTTTGAATCGCAGCCTCTTAAGTGTCACGTGCCAGAACTAATTATTTCAGAACTTTCACCATATGTTATTTTTACTTTGATGCTATTCATTCATTCAATAAATACTTTTGGTTCTAGTGGATACGAGGGGCTATCAGGGATGGAGAGTCATGGTGAATAAAACATAATGGCAGTTCTTACAGAGTTTTCATGTGACTATACTGATACTTTCTTTTTTTTTTTTTATTATACTTTAAGTTCTAGGGTACATGTGCATAACGTGCAGGTTTGTTACATATGTATACTTGGGCCATGTTGGTGTGCTGCACCCATCAACTCGTCAGCACCCATCAATTCATCATTTATATCAGATATAACTCCCAATGCAAGCCCTCCCCCTCCCCCCGCCATGATAGGCCCCGGTGTGTGATGTTCCCCTTCCCGAGTCCAAGTGATCTCATTGTTCAGTTCCCACCTATGAATGAGAACATGCGGTGTTTGGTTTTCTGTTCTTGTGATAGTTTGCTAAGGATGATGGTTTCCGGCTGCATCCATGTCCCTACAAAGGATGCAAACTCATCCTTTTTTATGGCTGCATAGTATTCCATGGTGTATATGTGCCACATTTTCTTAATCCAGTCTGTCACTGATGGACATTTGGATTTTTTGCTGCTATAAAGACACATGCACACATATGTTTATTGCGGCACTATTCACAATAGTATAGTGATACTTTCAAACATTTTGGTCCTCTTGGTGATAATTCATATTGCTAATCTGGAACTACAATTTGACATAGTTTCTTGTTTTCATGATGGTTCAATTTAGTTAAACAGATATTTTTGGAGCACCAACATGTAAGAGACTGTGCTCAATGCTATGAGCTAGAGAATGAAAAGAAAATTAGCTTCTCTTTAAGGACTTATGATGTAAGGGCATTTAGGGTAGGGTTATTTTACTTGGAGTATTTGGCTGATGGGGTTGGGTGAGAGGGAGTACTATGTTTATTTAGCAGACATAAACTGAGGAGTTCTTTTGGATATCTTGTTTATGAATTTATACTTAATTGTGGAGGTACTAGAGTATCTTGGAAGTTTTTGAGTGGGTTGATAACATGATTGCATTTGTATATTAAGATGAATGTTTTGGTATATTTGTCTCTATGACTTCTACTAAACATACGGTATTTTAACTACTTCCCTTAGAAGAAACCAAAGAAATTTAAGAGACCAAACAATGGCTAAATTGCACATTGAAGTCTGTGATAGGAATGGACAGTTCAGGAAATTTAATGTCGTAATTATCCCTAATTCATTTTGATTTGCCTTTTAAAACCTTGTAAGTTTAAATCATGTTGAAACTCAGCTGATAATTTCCTGGCTTTAGTTTTTTTTTTTTTTTTCTACAACATTAATTAATTGGTCACAGTGAGTTCATTGTAAACTAAGGTTTTTTTCTTGTTTCTTCTTTTGATATGCTAATGATTTAAGATTAAGAGAGTTGATAATATGTAAAAAGCAAATAGTTAGCTTTGAAGTTAATGCTTTATGAGACTGATATTATTGCAAGTGAGGAATATTTATACAAAATAAAGTATTTAATTTTTTTTTTTTTTTTTTTTTTTTTTGAGACGGAGTTTCGCTCTGTCGCCCAGGCTGGAGTGCAGTGGCCAGATCTCAGCTCACTGCAAGCTCCGCCTCCCGGGTTTACGCCATTCTCCTGCCTCAGCCTCCCGAGTAGCTGGGACTACAGGCACCCACCACCTCACCCGGCTAATTTTCTGTATTTTTTAGTAGAGACGGGGTTTCACCGTGTTAGCCAGGAGGGTCTCGATCTCCTGACCTTGTGATCCGCCCGTCTCGGCCTCCCAAAGTGCTGGGATTACAGGCTTGAGCCACCGCGCCCGGCCAATTTTTTTTGTTTTTTAATATTTTTGGAGTATTCTCTGGGGTCTTGTCATGATTGGCTATTACCTTGAGTAGTTTACCTTACTTTGAAACTGGTTATATTTTTTAAATTTATGCCTCAAAGTTATAGTCATTCTTTAATGATTTTTCTTTTGGATAAAGGAGAAGAAAGGAATGCTAAAGTATACGGGCTCTTCTGTATGATGTTGTCTGTCTTGTCTTTCTTAGGGAGTCATCCTGTAAGAAAATATCAATATTGGGGTGGGGGAAGGGAGAGAGAGAGAGGACATGAATGTGAGTATGTGTGTGTGTGTTGGGGTAAGGTTGTGCAAACAGAGACAGCTCATTCCCCATTCCCGGATTCTGGCACACTCACAATATTCTTCTTTAGAGATTTCAATAGTTAGCATGTTAAGAAAATTGCTATTTTGAGTAAAGTTAACTTAAAATAGGCAGAAAATCATTTGAACAGCCAACAGTTCCCACAGACCTAAGCTCCGAGAGACTTCTCATAGTTTTTAAAATCTTAACCCCCTCACCCATTTTTGGCAAAAAAGATGAATTTCTGAGTGTGTATGTGTGTGTGTGTGTGCATGCACTCTTTCTCACATTAAATTTTATCCATTTTTCTCTGAAGGAATTTTTTCCCTTTATTTTTAAGTTTTTCAATTTTAAGTTTGGTCTATAAGGAATAGAATAACCCAGTAATATCAATTACTTAACATTTAGTGAATGCTTACTGCGTACGAGGCAGTATGTATTTTAATTATATTTAATCCTTATTGCAGTATCATGTAATATTCTCTTCTATTACTTTACAGATGAGGAAACTGATAGAGCTCCCAGGGGTCTGGAATAAGGATGCAGCAAACTTGTCCTCAAGTTGTGGCTTTGCCATCAGTTCTAATGAGCATGCCATCTTCATCACCAGTGTCTCTCTGCACCCAGTCCCTCCCCTCCCAACACCTTCCACACACGTCTTTTTAAATCCATATCTCTCTGCATGGTGTTCCATCTGCTTTTGCTTCTCTAATTGCTTGGCAAACTCTTTCTCAACTTGCAAGACCCAGTGTTCTGAAGCTTTTAATCATCCTCCCATAGCCTTTTAAATTACTTTAATATATCTCTGTTCTTACATTGTTGTACTATTTAACTCCCATATTCACCCAACTTTCGAGAGTAGCGACTGTGTCTCTCCTAGCACATACAAGGTGTACAATGAATGTTCATAGAATTTGTTGAATGAATATGAGGTATGGAAAATGTTATCAAAACTTTCATGATCGTTGCATCTGACAAAATAATTCACCCAGTATTTTGTGGATGCAAGCAATAATATAAAGTTTAGGGCCTTCGTCCAACTCCCAGCGCGAGCGACACAGAAGACCGGTGATTTCTGCATTTTCAACTGAGGTACTGGGGTCATCTCACTAGGGAGTGCCGGACAATCAGTGCTGGTCAGCTGCTGCAGCCTGACCAGCGAGAGCTGAAGCAGGGCGAGGCATCGCCTCACCTGGAAGCGCAAGGGGGAAGGGGATCCGTTTTCCTAGCCAGGGGAACTGAGACACACAACACCTGGAAAATCGGGTAACTCCCACCCCAATACTGCGCTGTAAGCATACAGGCATTCCAGGAGAATATATCCCACACCTGGCCGGGAGGGTCCCACGCCCACGAAGCCTCCCTCACTGCTAACACAGCAGTCTGCCGCGATCTATCGGCAAGGCAGCAGCGAGGCTGGGGGAGGGGCGCCCGCCATTGCTGAGGCTTAAGTAGGTAAACAAACCCGCTGGGAAGCTCGAACTGGGTGGAGCTCACAGCAGCTCAAGGAAGCCTGCCTGTCTCTGTAGTCTCCACCTCTGGGGACAGCGCACAGCTGAAGACCAACAGGGGAAGTAGCGGGAGCCGGTGCAGACGCGAACGACTCTGTCTGACAGCTTTGGGGAGAGCCGCGGATCTCCCAACGCGGAGGTTGAGATCTGAGAACGGACAGACTGCCTGCTCAGGTGTGTCCCTGACCCCTGAGTAGCCTAGCTGGGAGAAATCCCCCACTAGGGGCAGTCTGACACCCCACACCTCCCAGGGTGGAGTACACCCCTGAGAGGAAACTTCCAAAGGAAGAATCAGACAGGTACACTCGCTGTTCAGCAATATTCTATCTTCGGCAACCTCTGCTGCTGATACCCAGGCAAACAGGGTCTGGAGTGGACCTCAAGCAATCTCCAACAGACCAACAGAGAGTCCTTCTGACTGTCAGAAGGAAAACTATCAAACAGGAAGGACACCTATACCAAAACCCCATCAGTTCGTCACCACCATCAAAGACCAGAGACAGATAAAACCACAAAGATGGGGAAGAAGCAGGGCAGAAAAGCTGGAAATTCAAAAAATAAGAGCGCATCTCCCCCTGCAAAGGAGCGCAGCCCATCACCAGCAACGGATCAAAGCTGGTCAGAGAATGACTTGGACGAGAGGAGAGAAGAAGGCTTCAGTCCATCAAACTTATCAGAGCTAAAGGAGGAATTACGTACCCAGCGCAAAGAAACTAAAAATCTTGAAAAAAGAGTGGAAGAATTGACAGCTAGACTCATTAATGCAGAGAAGATCATAAACGAAATGACAGAGATGAAAACCATGACACGAGAAATACGTGACAAATGCACAAGCTTCAGTAACCGACTCGATCAACTGGAAGAAAGAGTATCAGCGATTGAAGATCAAATGAATGAAATGAAGCGAGAAGAGAAACCAAAAGAAAAAAGAAGAAAAAGAAATGAGCAAAGCCTGCAAGAAGTATGGGATTACGTAAAAAGACCAAATCTACGTCTGATTGGGGTGCCTGAAAGTGAGGGGGAAAATGGAACCAAGTTGGAAAACACTCTTCAGGATATCATCCAGGAGAACTTCCCCAACCTAGTAGGGCAGGCCAACATTCAAATTCAGGAAATACAGAGAACGCCACAAAGATACTCCTCCAGAAGAGCAACTCCAAGACACATAATTGCCAGATTCACCAAAGTTGAAATGAAGGAAAAAATCTTAAGGGCAGCCAGAGAGAAAGGTCGGGTCACCCACAAAGGGAAGCCCATCAGACTAACAGCAGATCTCTCGGCAGAAACTCTACAAGCCAGAAGAGAGTGGGGGCCAATATTCAACGTTCTTAAAGAAAAGAATTTTAAACCCAGAATTTCATATCCAGCCAAACTAAGTTTCATCAGTGAAGGAGAAATAAAATCCTTTACAGATAAGCAAATGCTTAGAGATTTTGTCACCACCAGGCCTGCCTTACAAGAGACCCTGAAGGAAGCCCTAAACATGGAAAGGAACAACCGGTACCAGCCATCGCAAAAACATGGCAAAATGTAAAGACCATCGAGGCTAGGAAGAAACTGCATCAACTAACGAGCAAAATAACCAGTTAATATCATAATGGCAGGATCAAGTTCACACATAACAATATTAACCTTAAATGTTAATGGACTAAATGCTCCAATTAAAAGACACAGACTGGCAAACTGGATAAAGAGTCAAGACCCATCAGTCTGCTGTATTCAGGAGACCCATCTCACATGCAGAGACATACATAGGCTCAAAATAAAGGGATGGAGGAAGATCTACCAAGCAAATGGAGAACAAAAAAAAGCAGGGGTTGCAATCCTAGTCTCTGATAAAACAGACTTTAAACCATCAAAGATCAAAAGAGACAAAGAAGGCCATTACATAATGGTAAAGGGATCAATTCAACAGGAAGAGCTAACTCTCCTAAATATATATGCACCCAATAAAGGAGCACCCAGATTCATAAAGCAAGTCCTTAGAGACTTACAAAGAGACTTAGACTCCCATACAATAATAATGGGAGACTTCAACACTCCGCTGTCAACATTAGACAGATCAACGAGACAGAAAGTTAACAAGGATATCCAGGAATTGAACTCATCTCTGCACCAAGCGGACCTAATAGACATCTATAGAACTCTCCACCCCAAATCAACAGAATATACATTCTTCTCAGCACCACATCGCACTTATTCCAAAATTGACCACATAATTGGAAGTAAAGTACTCCTCAGCAAATGTAAAAGAACAGAAATTATAACAAACTGTCTCTCAGACCACAGTGCAATCAAACTAGAACTCAGGACTAAGAAACTCAATCAAAACCGCTCAACTACATGGAAACTGAACAACCTGCTCCTGAATGACTACTGGGTACATAACGAAATGAAAGCGGAAATAAAGATGTTCTTTGAAACCAATGAGAACAAAGATACAACATACCAGAATCTCTGGGACACATTTAAAGCAGTGTGTAGAGGGAAATTTATAGCACTAAATGCCCACAAAAGAAAACAGGAAAGATCTAAAATTGACACTCTAACATCACAATTAAAAGAACTAGAGAGGCAAGAGCAATCACATTCAAAAGCTAGCAGAAGGCAAGAAATAACTAAGATCAGAGCAGAACTGAAGGAGATAGAAACACAAAAAACCCTCCAAAAAATCAATGAATCCAGGAGTTGGTTTTTTGAAAAGATCAACAAAATTGACAGACCGCTAGCAAGGCTAATAAAGAAAAAAAGAGAGAGGAATCAAATCGATGCAATAAAAAATGATAAAGGGGATATCACCACTGACCCCACAGAAATACAAACTACCATCAGAAAATACTATAAACGCCTCTACGCAAATCAACTAGAAAATCTAGAAGAAATGGATAATTTCCTGGACACTTACACTCTCCCAAGGCTAAACCAGGAAGAAGTTGAATCCCTGAATAGACCAATAGCAGGCTCTGAAATTGAGGCAACAATTAATAGCCTACCCACCAAAAAAAGTCCAGGACCAGATGGATTCACAGCTGAATTCTACCAGAGGTACAAGGAGGAGCTGGTACCATTCCTTCTGAAACTATTCCAATCAATAGAAAAAGAGGGAATCCTCCCTAACTCATTTTATGAGACCAACATCATCCTGACACCAAAGCCTGGCAGAGACACAACAAAAAAAGAGAATTTTAGACCAATATCCCTGATGAACATTGATGCAAAAATCCTCAATAAAATACTGGCAAACCGGATTCAGCAGCACATCAAAAAGCTTATCCACCATGATCAAGTGGGCTTCATCCCTGGGATGCAAGGCTGGTTCAACATTCGCAAATCAATAAACGTAATCCAGCATATAAACAGAACCAAAGACAAGAACCACATGATCATCTCAATAGATGCAGAAAAGGCTTTTGACAAAATTCAACAGCCCTTCATGCTAAAAACGCTCAATAAATTCGGTATTGATGGAACGTACCTCAAAATAATAAGAGCTATTTATGACAAACCCACAGCTAATATCATACTGAATGGGCAAAAACTGGAAAAATTCCCTTTGAAAACTGGCACAAGACAGGGATGCCCTCTCTCACCACTCCTATTCAACATAGTGTTGGAAGTTCTGGCTAGGGCAATCAGGCAAGAGAAAGAAATCAAGGGTATCCAGTTAGGAAAAGAAGAAGTCAAATTGTCCCTGTTTGCAGATGACATGATTGTATATTTAGAAAACCCCATCGTCTCAGCCCAAAATCTCCTTAAGCTGATAAGCAACTTCAGCAAAGTCTCAGGATACAAAATTAATGTGCAAAAATCACAAGCATTCTTATACACCAGCAACAGACAAGCAGAGAGCCAAATCAGGAATGAACTTCCATTCACAATTGCTTCAAAGAGAATAAAATACCTAGGAATCCAGCTTACAAGGGATGTAAAGGACCTCTTCAAGGAGAACTACAAACCACTGCTCAGTGAAATCAAAGAGGACACAAACAAATGGAAGAACATACCATGCTCATGGATAGGAAGAATCAATATCGTGAAAATGGCCATACTGCCCAAGGTTATTTATAGATTCAATGCCATCCCCATCAAGCTACCAATGAGTTTCTTCACAGAATTGGAAAAAACTGCTTTAAAGTTCATATGGAACCAAAAAAGAGCCCGCATTGCCAAGACAATCCTAAGTCAAAAGGACAAAGCTGGAGGCGTCACGCTACCTGACTTCAAACTATACTACAAGGCTACAGTAACCAAAACAGCATGGTACTGGTACCAAAACAGAGATATAGACCAATGGAACAGAACAGAGTCCTCAGAAATAATACCGCACATCTACAGCCATCTGATCTTTGACAAACTTGAGAGAAACAAGAAATGGGGAAAGGATTCCCTATTTAATAAATGGTGCTGGGAAAATTGGCTAGCCATAAGTAGAAAGCTGAAACTGGATCCTTTCCTTACCCCTTATACGAAGATTAATTCAAGATGGATTAGAGACTTAAATGTTAGACCTAATACCATAAAAACCCTAGAAGAAAATCTAGGTAGTACCATTCAGGACATAGGCATGGGCAAGGACTTCATGTCTAAAACACCAAAAGCAACGGCAGCAAAAGCCAAAATTGACAAATGGGATCTAATTAAACTTAAGAGCTTTTGCACAGCAAAAGAAACTACCATCAGAGTGAACAGGCAACCTACAGAATGGGAGAAAATTTTTGCAACCTACTCATCTGACAAAGGGCTAATATCCAGAATCTACAAAGAACTCAAACAAATATACGAGAAAAAAACAAACAACCCCATCAAAAAGTGGGGAAAGGATATGAACAGACATTTCTCAAAAGAAGATATTCATACAGCCAACAGACACATGAAAAAATGCTCATCATCACTGGCCATCAGAGAAATGCAAATCAAAACCACAATGAGATACCATCTCACACCAGTTAGAATGGCAATCATTAAGAAGTCAGGAAACAACAGGTGTTGGAGAGGATGTGGAGAAATAGGAACACTTTTACACTGTTGGTGGGATTGTAAACTAGTTCAACCATTATGGAAAACAGTATGGCAATTCCTCAAGGATCTAGAACTAGATGTACCATATGACCCAGCCATCCCACTACTGGGTATATACCCAAAGGATTATAAATTAGTCTACTACAAAGACACATGTACACGTATGTTTATTGCGGCACTATTCACAATAGCAAAGACTTGGAATCAACCCAAATGTCCATCTGTGACAGACTGGATTAAGAAAATGTGGCACATATACACCATGGAATACTATGCAGCCATAAAAAAGGATGAGTTTGCGTCCTTTGTAGGGACATGGATGCAGCTGGAAACCATCATTCTTAGCAAACTATCACAAGAAGAGAAAACCAAACACCGCATGTTCTCACTCATAGGTGGGAACTGAACAATGAGATCACTTGGACTCGGGAAGGGAACATCACACACTGGGGTCTATCATGGGGAGGGGGGAGGGGGGAGGAGGGAGGGATTGCATTGGGGAGTTATACATGATATAAATGATGAATTGATGGGTGCTGACGAGTTGATGGGTGCAGCACACTAACATGGCATAAGTATACATATGTAACAAACCTGCACGTTATGCACATGTACCCTAGAACTTAAAGTATAATAAAAAAAAAAAAAAAAAAAAAAAAAAAAAAAAAAAAAAAAAAATAAAGTTTAGGGCCTTCTTTTAAACTCTAAAAGTGCATTCATATTGAGCCCATCACATATAATGCTAATTTAATCAATGGTTGTAATTTTCTTATATTATGTGATTAACCTTGTTCACAGTTTAGGGGAAAAGATTGTGATAAATAGCTTGACAGAACACTTAGTAATGGTCTTTGTGAGGCAATTAAAGTTTGCTATTAAAATTAGACACATTAAAATGTCAAAAGACAAGTTCATAGGAGAAGTTAATATGTAGACTTAAATTTTATTTTCTTGTATCTTAAAGCAATTAGTCTCATGAGGCTATTCATTGGAGTAACACTTGATTTATAGTTGAGAATTTGTGTGACTTTTCCTGGTACATCATTTGAAATATTAGCTATTTAGCTCAGCATAGGCATTCTGTGGATTCCTTTCTTCTGTTTGCTTCAGGTTTTACAATGTAGTTATTGATGCCTAAGCTTTTAAACTTAGAATCTAATTGGATATTGCATTATTATTAGGCACTAATTATCTTTAGAATGTTCAAACAGAAACAGAATATGAGGGAGAGAGTAATAAGAAAGAAGCTAGCTATTCTTTCAACTAATTAACAATTATTAGTTACTAAGCATAGCCAAATAGTAGCATGTAGGTACCAAATAGTACCATCAAAACGATGGTGGTAGTTTTATTTGCATGATGATATGAGTGAAAAGTACGAAAATGATATTTAATGGCAAATTTACAATCCAGCAAGCTCTAGATATCCATCTACTCTTTGTTTCTAAGGCAGTATCTGTTAGAACCCTACTCTGAATATTTTTAAGTCTTTGTTCATAGCAAACATGTTGTATCATTTTTGAGGTAGGTTTGCAATAAAGATTAATGTGTTAGTGTTTCAGTCTTTCTGTAACAATAACAATTTTTTTTTTCCATGCCTGCGTAACATGAGCAAAATGAGCGGAAGTTCCACAGACTTTTGGACTCTTCTGTTCTTACGTATCAGTCTCTTGATGTTTCCTGTCTGCCTTTTTGACTACCTATACAGCTGTTTTTTGTGTATTTTTCAGACTTGGAGAAAGACCAAATATTTTTGACAGCTGCATGCTGAACTGCATATATGCTTGGCCATAGGTCACGTTCGCATTTCTTCACTTGTATTTTTACTCAATGTGTAAAAGAAATATGAGCATAGAGAGATTCAAAAAACATGTAGCATGCTGAGTAATGGTAGTTTTCTTTCATGTTTGCCACACCACTTACTCTGCTGCATATATTCCACAGGAAGACAAAGACAGAGAAATGGAGGACATGGCATTCAGGTCTGCCCTCCATGAGGCCCTTGTTGCCATAATAATGAAGGATGGAACATGTTCTGGGTGATGCATGATAGAAAGAACTTCTGGGCAGGGAGACACACACACACACACACACACACACACACACTCCTACACTTCATGAATAGATTATAATTTTCATGAATAGATTATAGTTTAATAGAGAAGACTGTTAAATTTAGCTGTCTGATTAACATTTAGTTGATTACCAGTTTATGCATCATGTTAAAGCTTTGACTATATGATATTTTAATGCCAGAAAATGAGACATACTATTTAATAAATGTTTATGAAGCCGCCATAATGGAACTTTTCTGCCTCTGCCCACCCCGCCCCCCCCCCCCCCACAACCCCACAGGCATGAATTTCTTTTTGCCTTTAAAAATGAAAAATAATTGATTTTTAAAATTCTCTCAAATTGATCTTGGTCAGTTCTTTCTCAATTTGTTTCCAGATCTTACAAGTAATATTTCAAATCACAACAGTTGTTTTTCTCTTGTTGTGCTCAAAATGACTAGAATAAAATCCAGATTTTAAATTCTGGTGAAATCTTCTAGTTTTTTTCCTATTTAAAAATTATTTTTTCCTGTATGGTTTCAGCATAATTTTTGAGGAGACATTGTTAAGATATTGTCATCTTTTCAATTTGTGCTTTTATGGTTCATGCTCTGTTGGTGAAACATGATCCATTGCACTGTGGATCAAGTATAACTGCCTCTGCATCTTTTTCTGTGTTCCTTTTCCGTCCAATAATTTCCCTCTACTTTTACGTTTAACTGCTATTCACTCTGCCCATCTGTTGCAGTCCAGGGTGCATCCTATCTGTCATGAAACCTTTCCTGGGAATTTTATTGTAATGAAGTTCTTTGATTTTCTGCAGCATTTAGTCTGTTTTACACCACTTAGATTTTGTATGTTAATGCATATTATTTTAATAAATGGATATGAATTTTCCCTCCCAGGGTTTTCAGTGTGTTATAATGGAGCCAGATGGATTCCTATTTGAATATTAGTTGTCACTTTCTAATTCTTTGACATTAGACAACTTGCTTAAGTTCTGTGGGTTTCAGTCTTCTCATGTATAAAATGGGACTATTGTCTACTTTTTACAGTTATTAAAAATTATGACTAATAATGCCATTTAAATGTTTAACAGAAGGCCAGAAATGTAACAGGTGCTCAGTAAATGGCAGTAGTAGTTAATATTGCTGTTGTTCCATATTTCTTACAGCTCCTGATATAATACTGAGCATGTGGTAAAGACTCTTTGAGTATGGTTCATGGCAAGGTCATTTAAATAGCTTCTGAAATCCCATTGCTTTTGTGAAGGCTTCCTGTTGGCTCTGTTCTGTCAGAATGACAAAACTTTCATGGCTTTTTCTGGACTGTTCTTTCTATTCCCATTATCTGTAAGGGGAGCCTTTGGTATGTATTCTGAAGTGGTTTCCAAAACAGTGATTTGAAGGATTTATTTATTTATTTTTGAGTAATGTTTTGGATCAATCCCTACATTTTTCTAAACATCAGTAGCCAAGATTGTAATAAATAAAGCATTTTTCACATACTTTGTATGCAGTGTGAAACACATGGAATAAAATCTCAGCCAATCTGAGGTACAGCTGAATAAATTATTTTGCCTAGCTTACTTCAGCTCAACAGACATTTATTAATGTATCTCCTATGTGCCAGGCATTTTATAGTTGCTGGATTTACAAAGATGAGTAAGATAGGGTTTCTGCCTTTGCGTTAGTCCAGGGCAAATGAGAGACACAAAAACAGACCATTTCAATAGATGATGTGTTCTAAGATGGAGGTGGAATGGGGGCTCTGTGGGAGCTCACATGGAGGGTGATTGAAGCGGAATGAGAAGACTTATGGGAAGATATGAGTCTTAGCCTGTGATGTCTCTCAGAGGAAAAATGCACTGATCACTTGATTCAGGGACAGAGACCTGACACAAAGTGACTTCAGTATCTACAGGAATGAATTGCCTGCAGAGTTCAGAGGAAGATTTGGCTCCAGGTGAGGCCTGATGCACTGGTTCAAACAGTGTCTACCATGGCTCTCTTTTTTATTTTTATTTTATTTTTTTATTATACTTTATGTTCTAGGGTACATGTGCACAACGTGCAAGTTTGTTACATATGTATACATGCGCCATGTTGGTGTGCTGCACCCATTAGCTTGTCATTTACATTAGGTATATCTCCTAATGCTATCCCTCCCCGCTGCCCCTACCCCACAACAGCTCCTGGTGTGTGATGTTCCCCTTCCTGTGTCCAGGTGTTCTCACTGTTCAGTTCCCACCTGCAAATGAGAACATGCAGTGTTTGGTTTTCTGTTCTTGCGATAGTTTGCTGAGAATGATGGTTTCCAGCTATATCCTTGTCCCTAAAAAGGACACGAACTCATCCTTTTTTATGGCTGCATAGTGTTCCATGGTGTATATGTGCCACATTTTCTTAATCCAGTCTGTCATTGATGGACATTTGGGTTGATTCCAAGTCTTTGCTATTGTGAATAGTGCCGCAATAATAATATGTGTGCATGTGTCTTTATAGCAGCATGATTTATAATCCTTTGGGTATATACTCAGAAATGGGATGGCTGGGTCAAATGGTATTTCTAGTTCTAGATCCTTGAGGAATCGCCACACTGTCTTCCACAATGGTTGAACTAGTTTACAGTCCCACCAACAGTGTAAAAGTGTTCCTGTTTCTCCACATCCTCTCCAGCACCTGTTGTTTCCTGACTTCTTAATGATTGCCATTCTAACGGGTGTGAGATGGTATCTCATTGTGGTTTTGATTTGCATTTCTCTGATGGCGAGTGATGATGAGCATTTTTTCATGTGTCTGTTGGCTGTATGAATGTCTTCTTTTGAGAAGTGTCTGTTCATATCCTTTGCCCACCTCTTGGTAGGGTTGTTTGTTTTTTTCTTGTAAATTTGTTTGAGTTCTTTATAGGTTCTGGATATTAGCCCTTTGTCAGATGAGTAGATTGCAAAAATGTTCTCTCATTCTGTAGGTTGCCTGTTCACTGTGGTGGTAGTTTCTTTTTTTTCTTTTTTTTTTTTTTTTTATTATACTTTAAGTTCTAGGGTACATGAGCATAACGTGCAGGTTTGTTCCATATGTATACTTGTGCCATGTTGGTGTGCTGCACCCATCAACTTGTCAGCACCCATCAATTCATCATTTATATCAGGTATAACTCCCAATGCAATCCCTCCCCCCTCCCCTTTCCCCATGATAGGCCCCGATGTGTGATGTTCCCCTTCCCGAGTCCAAGTGATGTCATTGTTCAGTTCCCACCTATGAGTGAGAACATGCGGTGTTTGGTTTTCTGTTCTTGTGATAGTTTGCTAAGAATGATGGTTTCCAGCTGCATCCATGTCCCTACAAAGGACACAAACTCATCCTTTTTTATGGCTGCATAATATTCCATGGTGTATATGTGCCACATTTTCTTAATCCAGTCTGTCACAGATGGACATTTGGGTTGATTCCAAGTCTTTGCTACTGTGAATAGTGCCGCAATAAACATACGTGTGCAGGTGTCTTTATAGCAGCATGTTTTATAATCCTTTGGGTATATACCCAGTAATGGGATGGCTGGGTCATATGGTACTTCTAGTTCTAGATCCTTGAGGAATTGCCATACTGTTTTCCATAATGGTTGAACTAGTTTACAATCCCACCAACAGTGTAAAAGTGTTCCTATTTCACCACATCCTCTCCAGCACCTATTGCTTCCTGACTTTTTAATGATTGCCATTCTAACTGGTGTGAGATGGTATCTCATTGTGGTTTTGATTTGCATTTCTCTGATGGCAAGTGATGATGAGCATTTTTTCATGTGTCTGTTGGCTGTATGAATGTCTTCTTTTGAGAAGTGTCTGTTCATATCCTTTGCCCACTTTTTGATGGGGTTGTTTTTTTCTTGTGAATTTGTTTGAGTTCTTTGTAGATTCTGGATATTAGCCCTTTGTCAGATGAGTAGATTGCAAACATTTTCTCCCATTCTGTAGGTTGCCTGTTCACTCTGATGGTAGTTTCTTTTGCTGTGCAAAAGCTCTTTAGTTTAATTAGATCCCATTTGTCAATTTTGGCTTTTGCTGCCATTGCTTTTGGTGTTTTAGACATGAAGTCCTTGCCCATGCCTATGTCCTGAATGGTACTACCTAGGTTTTCTTCTAGGGTTTTTATGGTATTAGGTCTAACATTTAAGTCTCTAATCCATCTTGAATTAATTTTCATATAAGGAGTAAGGAAAGGATCCAGTTTCAGCTTTCTACTTATGGCTAGCCAATTTTCCCAGCACCATTTATTAAATAGGGACTCCTTTCCCCATTTCTTGTTTCTCTCAGGTTTGTCAAAGATCAGATGGCTGTAGATGTGTGGTATTATTTCTGAGGGCTCTGTACTGTTCCATTGGTCTATATCTCTGTTTTGGTACCAGTACCATGCTGTTTTGGTTACTGTAGCCTTGTAGTATAGTTTGAAGTCAGGTAGCGTGATGCCTCCAGCTTTGTTCTTTTGACTTAGGATTGTCTTGGCAATGCGGTCTCTTTTTTGGTTCCATATGAACTTTAAAGGCGTTTTTTCCAATTCTGTGAAGAAAGTCATTGGTAGCTTGATGGGGATGGCATTGAATCTATAAATAACCTTGGGCAGTATGGCCATTTTCACGATATTGATTCTTCCTATCCATGAGCATGGGATGTTCTTCCATTTGTTAGTGTCCTTTTTTATTTCGCTGAGCAGTGGTTTGTAGTTCTCCTTGAAGAGGTCCTTGACGTTCCTTGTAAGTTGGATTCCTAGGTATTTTATTCTCTTTGAAGCAATTGTGAATGGAAGTTCATTCATGATTTGGCTCTCTGTTTGTCTGTTACTGGTGTATAAGAATGCTTGTGATTTTTGCACATTAATTTTGTATCTTGAGACTTTGCTGAAGTTGCTTATCAGCTTAAGGAGATTTTGGGCTGAGACAATGGAGTTTTCTAAATATACAATCACTGTCATCTGCAAACAGGGACAATTTGACTTCTTCTTTTCCTAACTGGATACCCTTGATTTCTTTCTCTTGCCTGATTGCCCTAGCGAGAACTTCCAACACTATGTTGAATAGGAGTGGTGAGAGAGGGCATCCCTGTCTTGTACCAGTTTTCAAAAGGAATTTTTCCAGTTTTTGCCCATTCAGTATGATATTGGCTGTGGGTTTGTCATAAATAGCTGTTATTATTTGAGGTACGTTCCATCAATACTGAATTTATTGAGCGTTTTTAGCATGAAGGGCTGTTGAGTTTTGTCAAAAGCCTTTTCTGCATCTATTGAGATAATCATGTGGTTCTTGTCTTTGGTTCTGTTTATATGCTGGATTATGTTTATTGATTTGTGAATGTTGAACCAGCCTTGCATCCCAGGGATGAAGCCCACTTGATCATGGTGGATAAGCTTTTTGATGTGCTGCTGAATCCGGTTTGCCAGTATTTTATTGAGGATTTTTGCATCGATGTTCATCAGTGATATTGGTCTAAAATTCTCTGTTTTTGTTGTGTCTCTGCCAGGCTTTGGTATCAGGATGATGTTGGCCTCATAAAATGAGTTAGGGAGGATTCCCTCTTTTTCAATTGATTGGAATAGTTTCAGAAGGAATGGTACCAGCTCCTCGTTGTACCTCTGGTAGAATTCAGCTGTGAATCCATCTGGTCCTGGACTTTTTTTTGGTTGGTAGGCTATTAATTATTGCCTCAATTTCAGGAGCCTGCTATTGGTCTATTAAGGGATTCAACCTCTTCCTGGTTTAGTCTTGGGAGAGTGTAAGTGTCCAGGAAATTATCCATTTCTTCTAGATTTTCTAGTTTATTTGCGTAGAGTTGTTTATATTATTCTCTGATGGTAGTTTGTATTTCTGTGTGGTCCGTGGTGATATCCCCTTTATCATTTTTTATTGCATCTATTTGATTCTTCTCTCTTTTCTTCTTTATTAGTCTTGCTAGCGGTCTGTCAATTTTGTTGATTTTTTCAAAAAACCAACTCCTGGATTCACTGATTTTTTGGAGGGTTTTTTGTGTCTCTATCTCCTTCAGTTCTGCTCTGCTCTTAGTTATTTATGCCTTCTGCTAGCTTTTGAATGTGTTTGCTCTTGCTTCTCCAGTTCTTTTAATTGTGATGTTAGAGTGTCAATTTTAGATCTTTCCTGCTTTCTCTTGTGGGCATTTGGTGCTATAAATTTCCCTCTACACACTGCTTTAAATGTGTCCCAGAGATTCTGGTATGTTGTATCTTTGTTCTCATTGGTTTCAAAGAACATCTTTATTTCTGCCTTCATTTCGTTATGTACCCAGTAGTCATTCAGGAGCAGGTTGTTCAGTTTCCATGTAGTTGAGCGGTTTTGATTGAGTTTCTTAGTCCTGAGTTCTAGTTTGATTGCACTGTGGTCTGAGAGACAGTTTGTTATAATTTCTGTTCTTTTACATTTGCTAAGGAGTGCTTTACTTCCAATTATGTGGTCAATTTTGGAATAAGTGTGATGTGGTGCTGAGAAGAATATATATTCTGTTGATTTGGGGTGGAGAGTTCTATAGATGTCTATTAGGTCTGCTTGGTGCAGCGATGAGTTCAATTCCTGGATATCCTTGTTACCTTTCTGTCTCGTTGATGTGTCTAATGTTGACAGTGGAGTGTTGAAGTCTCCCATTATCATTGTATGGGAGTCCAAGTCTCTTTGTAAGTCTCTAAGGACTTGCTTTATGAATTTGGGTGCTCCTGTATTGGGTGCATATATATTTAGGAGAGTTAGCTCTTCCTGTTGAATTGATCCCTTTACCATTATGTAATGGCCTTCTTTGTCTCTTTTGATCTTTGATGGTTTAAAGTCTATTTTATCAGAGACTAGGATTGCAACCCCTGCTTTCTTTTGTTCTCCATTTGCTTGGTAGATCTTCCTCCATCCCTTTATTTTGAGCCTATGTATGTCTCTGCATGGGAGATGGGTCTCCTGAATACAGCAGACTGATGGGTCTTGACTCTTTATCCAGTTTGCCAGTCTGTGTCTTTTAATTGGAGCATTTAGTCCATTAACATTTAAGGTTAATATTGTTATGTGTGAACTTGATCCTGCCATTATGATATTAACTGGTTATTTTGCTCATTAGTTGATGCAGTTTCTTCCTAGCCTCGGTGGTCTTTACATTTTGGCATGTTTTTGCAATGGCTGGTACTGGTTGTTCCTTTCCATGTTTAGGGCTTCCTTCAGGGTCTCTTGTAAGGCAGGCCTGGTGGTGACAAAATCTCTAAGCATTTGCTTATCTGTAAAGGATTTTATTTCTCCTTCACTTATGAAACTTAGTTTGGCTGGATATGAAATTCTGGGTTTAAAATTCTTTTCTTTAAGAATGTTGAATATTGGCCCCCACTCTCTTCTGGCTTGTAGAGTTTCTGCCGAGACATCTGCTGTTAGTCTGATGGGCTTCCCTTTGTGGGTAACCTGACCTTTCTCTCTGGCTGCCCTTAAGATTTTTTCCTTCATTTCAACTTTGGTGAATCTGGCAATTATGTGTCTTGGAGTTGCTCCTCTTGAGGAGTATCTTTGTGGTGTTCTCTGTATTTTCTGAATTTGAATGTTGGCCTGCCCTACTAGGTTGGGGAAGTTCTCCTGGATGATATCCTGAAGAGTGTTTTCCAACTTGGTTCCATTTCCCCCCTCACTTTCAGGCACCCCAATCAGACGTAGATTTGGTCTTTTTACATAATCCCATACTTCTTGCAGGCTTTGTTCATTTTTTTTTCTTCTTTTTTCTTCTGGTTTCTCGCTTCATTTCATTCATTTGATCCTCAATCACTGATACTCTTTCTTCCAGTTGATCGAGTCGGTTACTGAAGCTTGTGGATTTGTCATGTATTTCTCGTGTCATGGTTTTCATCTCTGTCATTTCATTTATGACCTTCTCTGCATTAATTATTCTAGCTATCAATTCTTCCACTCTTTTTTCAAGATTTTTAGTTTCTTTGCGCTGGGTACGTAATTCCTCCTTTAGCTCTGATAAGTTTGATGGACTGAAGCCTTCTTCTCTCATCTCGTCAAAGTCATTCTCTGACCAGTTTGATCCATTGCTGGCGATGAGCTGCGCTCCTTTGCAGGGGGAGATGTGCTCTTATTTTTTGAATTTCCAGCTTTTCTGCCCTGCTTCTTCCCCATCTTTCTGGTTTTATCTGCCTCTGGTCTTTGATGATGGTGAGATACTGAGGGGGTTTTGGTATAGGTGTTCTTCCTGTTTGATAGTTTTCCTTCTAATAGTCAGGACCCTCAGCTGTAGGTCTGTTGGAGATTGCTTGAGGTCCACTCCAGACTCTGTTTGCCTGGGTATCAGCAGCAGAGGTTGCAGAAGATAGAATATTGCTGAACAGCGAGTGTACCTGTCTGATTCTTACTTTGGAAGCTTCGTCTCAGGGGTGTACTCCACCCTGTGAGGTGTGGGGTATCAGACTGCCCGTAGTGGGGGATGTCTCCCAGTTAGGCTACTCAGGGGTCAGGGACCCACTTGAGCAGGCAGTCTGTCCGTTCTCAGATCTCAACCTCTGTGTTGGGAGATCCACTGCTCTCTTCAAAGCTGTCAGACAGAGTCGTTCGCATCTGCACAGGCCTCTGCTGCTTCCCCTGTTGTTGTTTAGCTGTGCCCTGTCCCCAGAGTTGGAGTCTACAGAGACAGGCAGGTTTCTTTGAGCTGTTGTGAGCTCCACCCAGTTCGAGCTTCCCAGCGGCTTTGTTTACCTACTTAAGCCTCACCAATGGTGGGCGCCCCTCCCCCAGCCTCGCTGCTGCCTTTCGGTTAGATCGCAGACTGCTGTGCTAGTAATGAGGGAGGCTCCGTGGCCGTGGGACCCTCCTGGCCAGGTGAGGGATATATTCTTCTGGTGTGCCCGCTTGCTTAAAGTGCAGTATTGGGGTGGGAATTATCCGATTTTCCAGGTGTTGTATGTCTCAGTTCCCCTGGCTAGGAAGAGGGATTCCCTTCCCCCTTGCACTTCTCAGGTGACGCAATGCCTCTCCCTGCTTCAGCTCTCACTGGTCGGGCTGCAGCAGCTGACCAGCACCAATTATCCGGCACTCCCCAGTGAGATGACCCCAGTACCTCAGTTGAAAATGCAGAAATCACCGGTCTTCCGTGTCGCTCGCGCGGAGAGTTGCAGACTGTGGTAGTTTCTTTTGCTGTGCAAAAGCTCTTTAGTTTAATGAGAGCCCATTTGTCAATTTTGGCTTTTGTTGCCATTGCTTTTGGTGTTTTAGACATGAAGCCCTTGCCCATGCCTATGTCCTGAGTGGTATTGCCTAGATTTTCTTCTAGTGTTTTTATGGTTTTAGGTATAACATTTAAGTCTCTAGTCCATCTTGAATTAATTTTTGTATAAGGTATAAGGAAGGGATCCAGTTTCAGCTTTCTACTTATGGCTAGCCAATTTTCCCAGCACCATTTATTAAACAGGGAATCCTTTCCCCATTTCTTGTTTTTGTCAGGTTTGTCAAAGATCAGATGGTTGTAGATGTGTGGTATTATTTCTGAGGGCTCTGTTCTGTTCCATTGGTCTATATCTCTGTTGTGGTACCAGTACCATACTGTTTTGGTTACTGTAGCCTTGTAGTATAGTTTGAAGTCAGGTAGCATGATGCCTCCAGCTTTGTTCTTTGGCTTAGGATTGTCTTGGCAATGCGGGCTCTTTTTTGGTTCCATATGAACTTTAAAGTAGTTTTTTCCATTTTTATGAAGAAAATCATTGGTAGCTTAATGGGGATGGCATTGAAGCTATAAATTACCTTGGGCAGTATGACCATTTTCATGATATTGATTCTTCCTGTCCATGAGCATGGTGTGTTCTTCCATTTGTTTGTGTCCTCTTTTTTTTCACTGAGCAGTGGTTTGTAGTTCTCCTTGAAGAGGTCCTTGATGTCCCTTGTAAGTTGGATTCCTAGGTATTTTATTCTCTTTGAAGCAATTGTGAATGGGAGTTCATTCATGATTTGGCTCTCTGTTTGTCTGTTATTGGTGTATAAGAATGCTTGTGATTTTTGCACTTTGCTTTTGTATCCTGAGACTTTGCTGAAGTTGCTTATCAGCTTACGGAGATTTTGGGGTGAGACAATGGGGTTTTCTAAATATACAGTCTTGTCATCTGCAAACAGGGAAAATTTGACTTCCTCTTTTCCTAATTGAATACCCTTGATTTCTTTCCCTTGCCTGATTGCCCTAGCCAGAACTTCCAACACTATGTTGAATAGGAGTGGTGAGAGAGGGCATCCCTGTCTTGTGCCAGTTTTCAAGGGGAATGCTTCCAGTTTTTGCCCATTCAGTATGTTATTGGCTGTAGGTTTGTCACAAATAGCTCTTATTATTTTGAGATACATTCCATCAATAGCGAATTTATTGAGAGGTTTTAGCATGAAAGGCTGTTGAATTTTGTCAAAGGCCTTTTCTGCATCTCTTGAGATAATCACGTGGTTTTTGTCTTTGGTTCTGTTTATATGCTGGATTACGTTTATTGATTTGTGTATGTTTAACCAGGCTTGCATCCCAGTGATGTAGCTCACTTGATCATGGTGGATAAGCTTTTTGATGTGCTGCTGGATTCGTTGTGTCAGTATTTTATTGAGGGTTTTTGCATCGATGTTCATCAGGAATATTGGTCTAAAATTCTCTTTTTTTGTTGTGTCTCTTCATAAAATAAGTTAGAGAGGATTCCCTCTTTTTCTATTGATTGGAATCATTTCAGAAGGAATAGTACCAGCTCCTCCTTGTACCTCTGGGAGAATTCTGCTGTGTATCCCTCTGGTCCTGGACTTTTTTTGGTTGGTAGGCCATTACCATGGCTCTCTCTTGACTGTGCTTTTGGAAACGCCAAATGGCCTCTGTGATTCCATATCGTATGCTCCTCATGCATTACTCATCAGGGAAGAGTAACTTTTCCTCTAGTTCCAGCTCAAATTAGGGATTTCATTTTTTTCTCATTGGCTGTAAATTATCCTGAACCAGTCACTGTGACTACTGGGTTACTAATTGGTTAAGGAAGTCAGGGCCTTGTCTCAAGCTTAGAGTGAGGTCCATCTCACCCAAACCTTATGGCTGAGCATGAGGAGAGGAGAACAGATGACTGGGGGGTAGCTAGCAAATGTTTGCTGGATGAGGGGGAGAAAAGTTAAATGATCTTTGGAGGAAAGAAAATTATGTAAACAAAAGAAAGGAAGCATGCATCATCATAATGTGTTTGGGAAATAGCAAGCAGTTAAACGTTAATACAACATGTAGTATAAGAGTTAGAAAATAATTATGGAAATAATAATGTGGGTATTTTTCATTGTTAGGTCTAGTTTCCATATGCTATTTAATTCTCACAAGTTACTGAAGTAGTTACTCCATCTTGCAGATAAGGAAACTTGAGTCTAAGCTCACAGCTAATAATTGGTGAAGCTGGACTCAAACCTGGATTATTTGGCTTCAGAGCCAGCCCACTTGGACTTTAATTTCTTAAGTATTCTTCTCTATGTTGCTAGAGTTTCAGAAAGTAGGACCTCTTCTACTATGCTGTATTAGGCTGTTCTCACATTGTTATAAAGAAATACCCATGACTGGTAATTTATAATTGGCTCACGGTTCTGCAGGCTGTACAGGAAGCATGATGCTGGCATCTGCTTGGCTTCTGGGGCGGCCTCAGGAAACTTACAGTCATGGTGGAAGGCAAAGCGGGAGCACACATGTCACATAGTGAGAACAGGAGCGAGAGAGAGAGGGGGGAGGTGCTACACACTTTTAAACAACAAGATGTCGTGAAAAGTCACTCACTATCATGAGAACAGTACCAAGGGGATGGTGCTAAACCATTCATGAAGGACCACCCTCATGATCCAATCACCTCCCTCCCTCTAGGTTCCACCTCCAACATTGGAGATTACACTTTGACATGAGATTTGGACAGGGACACAGATCCAAACCATATCATATGCTAACAGGCCAGGTTTTCTCTGGGATTTAGGCTTTCTTCAGGCCTTAGTTCTTCATCGTATCATGCTAAGGTACTGGTTCTGAAACTTTAGCATGCACCATAGTAGTCTCTAGGCTTGTTAAAACCTAGCATTTCTGGGTTCTGTGACCAGAGTTTCTGATAAGATAGGCCTAGATTGGTATCTTAGAATTGGCATTGCTGAGAAGTTCCTAGGTGATGCAAATGGTGCTGGTCTGGGGGCCACATTCTGAAGACCACTTCTTTGAGGTCTTTGGGAGACTGAAGATTTGTGGTACATTGATACCACATATTGAAATGAACACAACTTTTATTGGTACTTCTGCTTGCAAGTACACGTTTTGAGCTTATAGTCTTCAGTAACACAGATATCAAGAGTATTATTTTGGTTACCATAATATCCTCCACCGTAGGTCAAGGTCATTGCATAAATATTTCATATCTTAATAGAAAATGTATCGACATTTGTATTTACATACAAAATATATATATTTACACTTAATTTTAAAAATACTTTTGTTGTGAAAAAGTATATAGAAAAAGTAACATTAACACCCATATTTCCACATCAACCATTGTAAATATATATGTATTTATACACATTTTTTTGATGAACCACTTGAAAGTGAGTTACACATCTTGTACCTCTTTACCATAAATATGTCAGCACACATCTCCCAATGGGAATATTTCACAACGCCATGATCACACTTAAGAAAATTAGCAATAATTCCTTAATGTTATCAAACCTGCAGTCATATTCAAATTCCCCCAGTTGTCCCAATATCTTTCCTGTACCTGTTATTTTTGGTACCAGGGTTCAGTTAAGTGAAACTAATTTTTTTTTTTTTTTTTTTTTTTTGAGACGGAGTCTCGCTCTGTCACCCAGACTGGAGTGCAGTGGCCAGATCTCAGCTCACTGCAAGCTCTGCCTCCCGGGTTCACGCCATTCTCCCGCCTCAGCCTCCGGAGTAGCTGGGACTACAGGCGCCCGCCACCACGCCCGGCTAGTTTTTTGTATTTTTTTAGTAGAGGAGGGGTTTCACCGTGTTAGCCAGGATGGTCTCGATCTCCTGACCTCGTGATCCGCCTGTCTCGGCCTAAACTAAATTTTAATAGACAGCAATGCTGGATGGATCTTTAGGCTCAGATTCTGATTCTCTGTTATTTAAGATCCAGGTTTGGTTGCTTTAACAAAGGCTCGACTTAATGATGGCTGCAATAAGAAAGATGTTTGGCCAGGTGCGGTGGCTTAATGCCTGTAATTCCAGCACTTTGGAAGGCCGAGGTGAGCAGATCACATGAGGTCAGAAGTTCAAGACCAGCCTGGCCAACATGGTGAAACCTCATCTTTACTAAAAATACAAAAATCAGTCGGGGGTGGTGGCACACTTGTAATCTCAGTTACTTGGGAGGCTGAGGCAGGATAATTGCTTGAACCCGGGAGGAGGAGGTTGCAGTAAGCCAAGATCGTGCCACTGCACTCACTCCAGCCTGGGCGAGGGAGCGAGACTCTGTCTCAAAAAAAAAAAAAAAAAAAGTTTATTTCTGTCACATTTAACCATCTTAAACGAAGCGTTATTTTGGATGGCCATGTGTCTCGCGATAATTCATGATTCTACTACTAAAGAAAGAATGACTGTTGGGGGCAGCAGTTAGCATCTCTGCCAAAGGTTCTTTTTTGCAAAAAAAAAGAGCTATACCAAACTGTATTAAATCCACTTAATAATGACATTTCTCTTTTTGAGATATATAGGGTTCATAATTGCTCTTATGCTAACTGAGCCCAGACAGATGTTCTTTTTTGAATTATTTGATATGTGTTTTATAGATGTTCTCTTTTATTTTTGTTAGGGCATTAGCTGTCATTCCTCACAGCTGACAGTGCCTTCACCCCCTTTCTAATTTACCACTTTCTTTTTTTCTGGGCTAGGAAAGCAGGTAATAATAACCCTCTTAATAATGCTATAATTTATTCTGTGTCTTATGTGTGCTATACTGTGTTAGGGACTTTGACATCTTACCTCTAACTTTGGAACTCTTTTTTTTCAGCATTATTGAGATATGATTGATAAATAAAAATTGTATATATTCAAGGTGTACAATGTGATGTTCTA